>NC_051398.1:34008171-34015671 GCF_015228065.2 Penaeus monodon
GAGACGGGGAGAGAAGACAAATACTTATTTTTTTCGTATATATTTTTAGTTTGTACACACATGTATATGTATAAGTATATAAAAACATACACATACACGCACGCACACACACACACACACACACACACACACACACACACACACACAGACACACACACACACACACACACACACACACACACACACACACACACACACACACACACATATATATATATATATATATATATATATATATATATATATATATATATATATATATATATATATATATGTGTGTGTGTGTGTGTGTGTGTGTGTGTGTGTGTGTGTGTGTGTGGTGTGTGTGTGTGTGTGTGTGTGTGTGTGTGTGTGTGTGTGTGTGTGTGTGTGTGTGCGTATATATATATATATATATATATATATATATATATATATATATATATATATATATATATATATGTGTGTATATATATATATATATATATATATATATATATATATATATATATATATATAAACACAGCACATACACTGTATAATACTTATGAAATTAACCCAAAATAAAGTCCTCGTTCCTCAAATATCAACAGAGAAAATCAGCACTATAATGCCTTTTGATAATGCAATTGCTTAAAGATGCAGATAATCAGATGCTGAGCCAACGTGGGACAAACATCATCTGCAGCTTCACACTCGTCCTCGCTAATCTCTGTCCCCCTCCCTCTCTCTCTCTCTCTCTCTCTCTCTCTCTCTCTCTCTCTCTCTCTCTCTCTCTCTCTCTCTCTCTCTCTCTCTCTCTCTCTCTCTCTCTCTCTCTCTCTCTCTCTCTCGTCTCCTTTATTTGTGCTTCTGTTCCTACATTTGGTAATATCTTTACACCCATACTTCATTCTTTTCGGTATTCTTATTCTTATTCGTTTCTCTGCAGTTTTTCTCTTGCTTCCTTTTCCTCTTCCTCCTTCTCTCCCTTCTTCAGGCTCTTCCATCTCCTCTTCTGTCACTTCCTCCTTTTATCTCTCTCCTTCCCTCTATTCTCCACCATTACCCCCTCTTTCCCTTTCCTTCATCTACGCTTTCTATCTTCTCTTCCCTCCATCTTCCTATTACCCATCTCCATCTACCTCCCTCGTTCCCTTCCTCCTTCCCTTTTACTCTCTCTCTTCCTTTCACTCCTCTTCCCCCTCACTCTCCTTCCCTTCTCTCTCTCTCTCTCTCTCTCTCTCTCTCTCTCTCTCTCTCTGTCTCTCTCTCTCTCACCTTCCTTTTTTCCCTTCCCCTCACTCTTCCCCCCCCCTCTCTCTCTCTCTCTCTCTCTCTTCCCCTCACCCACCCTGTCACCCAGCCTCGCCGGCTCTCCATTTCCTCGCCAGCTAATCCCGCCATCGCTCAACTGCTCATTCAGACGAGGGGAATGGTAACTAAACCCGTCCCTCTCTACTCGGATTAGATCTGCCTTTCCTCCGGTTTTCTCTTTGCTTTTAAATCATTCCCTTGTATGGCTGTCTCTTCTGGACGCTTCTGGTCTCTGGTTTCCGGGGCTCTATGATTTGTTTTCTGTAAATGTATATATTTTTTGTTTTTTCTGTCTGTTGTTTTCAGTTTTTTTTTCTGTTTGTTTAGTTTTATTCTCTGTTTGCTTCTGTATATCTCCGCCCCTCTTCTTCCTTTAGATAAAATTTTATTCATGATGAAAAAATAAGATAAAAGAAATGTTGAGCAGAAAATATCCCCATCAACCATTTCTTTTTCTCAGACAAAAAAAAAAAAAAAAAAAAGAGAGAGAAAAAATCTTTAATGATTAGAATCTGGGAATGGAAAACAAAAGACGAAATTAAAACAAACATACGTAAAGCAAAATGACACGGGAAGAGGAGGAAAACAATCAGATCAAAAGAAATAATGACGATGCAACACAGCAGTCAGGAAAAAAAGTAAGCTGTAAATTTTACGCCATTTCTTGTATACACCCGATTTTTTTTTTCATTTATGACGGAGGAAAAAGTGACATGAAAGACAGCCATTATTCATTTTTTTTCTTCCACTCTGCTTGATACTTTATCTTGTGATTCTGCAGACGTGAAAAGAAGTTCATTAAAGAAGAAGAAGAATCACACAACATGGTTTGACACTGACTTTGCCCTATGCCAGCTCGTTCGTCATAAAGCATGGTATTTCATGTGTGTAGACATTGGAAAAACTACCGATACGCACACGCACAAAGAAAAACACAAACAAATACAAACAAATACAGACACAAACACATACATTAAAATACAAACACAGACACACAAACACACGCGCACACACACAAACACACACACACACACACACACACACACACACACACACACACACACACACACACACGAAAAACGCAAAATATATATCCTCAGAAAATGTATATACACAAACCTATATGTAAATCCGTATGTATATATGTATGAAAAGATTTTAATTCACTGACGATTGGAAAGTAGCCCAGCAAAATGCACGAATTTCGCGGAAAATAGCGAAAATGTGAACTAGTAAAGCCATCGACACGGGCTTCACTCTTTGTCACACTCATTGCCAGATTCGCCAGCGGTAACATTTCTAGGTTTGTTTGCATCCTACTTTTGCGTCGCTGAAAAGCAGAGCGATTGAAATTGGGAGAAAGAAAATAACGCTAGGGTAACATGCACAATAACACTCACATTTAGAAAAAAAAACGAACAGACAAGCAAATCCGCCCCGGCATTTCGACCTTGTTGCGAAAGTATCTATAAAGCGTCGCGAACTGGCTAGGGGGATAGGGGGAGGGGAGGGGAAGGGAGGGGAGGAAAGGGGAGGGGTGGGGAGGGGGATGGGGAAGGAGACAGAGGGGAGGAGAGGGGAGGAAAGGTCCGAAAAATATTAACGAAAAAATGAATTATTCATGAGTTACGTACGTTGCGCGAAAGTGAATAGACGTAATGCAATGTTCCTGACATGGCAACGAGGGGAAAGGGGGAATCGGACCCTCAGAGGGGAGGGAGGGAGGAGGGGGAGCGAAAGAGACGAGGAGTGGAGAGAGAGGGAAGGGTGAAGCGAAAGATCGAAAGAGCGAGGAAGAGAGAGGGAGTGGGAGAAAGAAAAAGAGAGAAGAGAGGAGAGAGAGAGAGAGAGAGAGAGAGAGAGAGAGAGAGAGTGAGAGAGAGAGAGAGAGAGAGAGAGAGAGAGAGAGAGAGAGAGAGAGAGAAGAGAGAGAGAGTAAGAAAGAGAAAAAGAAAGAGAAAGAGAAATATATATATATCTTTCTTTCTCTCTTTCTCTCTCTCTCTCTGTATATATATATATATATATATATATATATATATATATATATACATATATATATATATATATATATATATATATATATATATATATATATATATATATATATATATATATATATATATATATATATATATATATATACAGAGAGAGAGAGAGAGAGAGAGAGAGAGAGAGAGAGAGAGAGAGAGAGAAAGAGAGAGAGTAAGAAAGAGAAAAAGAAAGAGAAAGATAAATCAAGAGACACACACACGTACACAGCCAGACAGACAAACAAACAAACGAGACAGTCACAGAAAAAGAAACAAAAAGCCACATCACAAACACCCAGAAAACTTCGGAGACAAAGCGATATAGCCTCCTCCTAAGCCCTCCTACTTATAACGAACTCCTAGTTAATACGATTATTCAAATGATGTGAGAACTCAGTCTTGCAGTACTCGCTAGGATCAGAGGTCGGCTAGTGGTGAGAACGAGGATGAAAGTGATGGCGAGAACGAGGATGAAAGTGATGGCGAGAACGAGGATGAAAGTGATGGTGGGAACGAGGATGAGAGTGATGGTGAGAGTGAGGCGGACAGCCACGATGAAGGTGAAAAATGATAGCGAGAAAAAAGGTGACAACGCGGGTGAAGATGAAAACTGATGGTGAGAGTGGGGCTGAGAGCAAAACTGAAGGCCAGTGATGATGGTGAAACAGAATTATAGTACGAGTGTGGATATATGCTACGGTAATGATGGTAAAATAATACCAAGCTACTGTGAGAACATTTGTACGTGAAATGATGACTTGTCAACAATCTGGCTACTCACTAGATCTACATTCGAATAACATGCTACGTAACAAATTCATAAAAAAGGATTAGGCATAGATTTAACTTCTCTTAAATCTAATGTGAATATATATAACAAACTTCACTTTTTTGCAACAGTCGATACCAATAATCTATTCGAGAGCCCTTTCGTAATCCCATTCGAATTTCACGCATGCCAACGCGCTGGGTGCCGTAATGCCCAGCCTAGTAGGTACGTGATGTACTGAACGTGTTATGAAAGAGCTGAGGTCTTTGACGTCCACATACCTGACATATTTTGCATCATTGTTTATGTTTGGTCATGAACAAATAGCATAATAACATGAGGGAGGGATGGTATATCTTGGTTGGGATAATTACTGTTTGAGTGTGTATATAAGTCATTTAAATTTATTGCTTCACCTAAGTATGATACCTCCCTAATTAACACGTTAACGTCAATAGGGAGTACGTTTACGGTAATTTACCTGAGGCAGCAGCAATCTCATCTCCCTCATCTACATCCGAGGCAACTTATCTACCAGCGAGATGCAGTAAAGGAACTCATTTGTGTCACCATATTGCCGGGGTCCAACCTGGGTCCATATCTATTTTGCTGCTTCTCGCTCGCCTGCTACGACTGGGAATGAGAACGAGACGTGAGGGCGAGAGTGAAAATGGTAACGAAGGTGAGACAGAGAGGATGATGAAAAGTAAAGGCGGAAGTGTGAAACAAAGAGTGAAGCTCGGATTCAGAATGTAACGAGAATATGAGAATGAAAGGAGGTGTGGGTAAAAAGAGACAAAAACGAAATGAAGGTATGGGGATAACGAGGACTACTTTGGCAAGGGGTGAGAAAGCCTTTAATAAGTTGTGATGGGAAAGTTGTTAATAAGTCGTGATGGGGAAGTCGTCAATAGGTCGTAAAGAAAAAGACATTGATAAGTTATGATAGGAAAAGTAAAAGCGTAAGGTGGCGATGGAGACGATAGAGAATCTGTTAGAGGTGTGAAATGAAAGCAACAGACACGCGTGACACGAATCGAGATGCTGTAGAGAGAGAGAGAAAGGAGACGTTGTTAGCGCCGTAGGGTGATGGGGATATATCACCTTTAAGACCGGCAGGATCCACTGGAGGGAAATATGTGGCGGAGTTGATTATCGGCTGTGTGTTTTGTCAGTGCAAGTTGCCCAGAGCGAGGTACCTAGCCGAAAGTGCAGGATCTCTCGGCGCTGTGCGAGGCGGGGATGACTCTCGCACTCTCTCTCGATCTCGCTCTCTTTCCTTCTTACTCTCTCTCTCTCTCTCTCTCTCTCTCTCTCTCTCTCTCTCTCTCTCTCTCTCTCTCTCTCTCTCTCTCTCTCTCTCTCTCTCCCCTCTCTCTCTCTCTCTATATATATATATATATATATATATATATATATATATATATATATATATATATATATATATATGTGTGTGTGTGTGTGTGTGTGTGTGTGTGTATGTATGTATATGTATATATACACATATACATATACATATACATATACATGGGGTACGCGGTGGCCGAATGGTTAGAGCGTCGGACTCAAGGCTGTCACGACGGCAATCTGAGTTCGAGGGTTCGAGTCACCGGCCTGCGCGTTGTTTCCCTTGGGCAAGGAACTTCACCTCGATTGCCTATCTAGCCACTGGGTGGCCAAGCCAGCCCAAGTCAGTGCTAGTCCCAAGCCCGGATAAAATAGAGAGAATGATTACCGAAAAAGGTAACACCGGCACTCTCCGTGGAAAGGAACTGGGGACCCTACCACGTACTCACTCCAAGAGCATCACAACATGAAAACTACAATTAAGTATCATGCTGTGACTACGGCGGCTCAGACATGAACCTACCGTTAAAAGAAGAAGATACATACACACACACACACACACACACACACACACACACACACACACACACACACACACACACACACACACACACACACACACACACACAACACATATATATATATATATATATATATATATATATATATATATATATATATATATATATATATATATAAATCTTTGGTCCAAAAGGGACGAAAACAACACGATCAACAGATGTTAGAGTATCTTGAGAACATCACTGCGTGTGGCAACTGAGGCGTATCATTTGACGCCTCACACACACCCACACCCACACACACACACACACACGCACACACACACACACACACACACACACACACACACACACACACACACACACACACACACACACACACACACACACACAACAAACACACACACACACACGCACACACACACACACACACACACACACACACACACGCCAAGCAACAAAGCGCGCGTGGTCTGACTTCTCTAAAAGGATGAGGGAGAGGAGGGAGGCCGAAGAGTGTGTTGTGTGTTTTATACGATCGGGGTTATCAGGGTTGTGAGCACGCCAAGGAGGGTTAAGCAAGGTCAGGGGTTGCACTTGGGCCCCGGATGACGCCGAGTGGAATGCGCGGACCGGTGCCAGCGTGGTTGAGGAAGGTCCAGCCGAGGTCCTCTTTCTCTCCACTCCGTCTCTGTTGCTCTCTGTCCTTTTCTTTCTGTGTGTGTCTCTGTTTCAGTTGCTCTGCCTATCTCTGTCTGTCTCTGTATCTGTCTCTCTGTCTCTGTCTCTGTTTCTCTCTCTCTCTCTCTCTCTCTCTCTCTCTCTCTCTCTCTCTCTCTCTCTCTCTCTCTCTTTCTCTCTCTCTCTCTCCTCTCTCTCTCTCTCTCTCTCTCTCTCTCTCTCTCTCTCTCTCTCTCTCTCTCTCTCTCTCCTTCTTACTTCCTTCTTCCCCCTCTCTCTCTCTTTCACAAATACATATATATACGTTTCCCTTACGGCCTGCATTTTACTGTGTTGTTTATCCTCCCCTCTCCTTTCACCTCCTCTCTTTCTCTTCTCTCCACTTCCCTCTGTTCATATATGTCCTATACGACTGAAAAATAATGCTGTTAGTAGTAAAAATAAATAATCACATGATAGTGCATAATAGAAATTAATGCCACAATTTGCTCAAATGAACTTTGTAACGGGACAATGAAAATACCGTTGACGCAATACAAACAGCGTGAAACTAACCCCATATCGTAATACGCTATACACCCTGACAAAATGGAAAACATGGATAAACAACCGTCGTGTCCAATTAGTTTCAAAATAAACAAACTACCGAAAGACAAAACAATAGAGTAAAAAAAAAAAAAGAAAGAAAGAAAGAAAGAATGAGAGAGAGAGAGAAAAAAGACAGAAAAATGAAACTTCTAACCATACAACCAGAGCTAAGGTTACTCGTCCTGCCATGTGGGGCGAGCGTGGAAAATAAGTCACAGGCTCCTTGGGTTTTGTCAGCGTGTTTGCGCAGTAATATATCCTAATGACGCGGGTACTGAGGATGAGA
>NC_051398.1:34020671-34023171 GCF_015228065.2 Penaeus monodon
GTGTGTGCGCGCATGCGTGCGTGCGTGTGTGTGCGTGTGTGTGTGTGTGTGTGTGTGTGTGTGTGTGTGTGTGTGTGTGTGTGTGTGTGTGTGTGTGTGTGTGTGTGTGTGTATGTGTGTGTGTGTATGTGTGTGTGTGTATGTGTGTGTGTGTGTGTGTTTGTGTGTGTATATATATATATATATATATATATATATATATATATATATATATATATATATATATATATATATATATATATATATATAAGTGAAATGAAAATACGATCATCTGGCAAAAGTGAATCTATGTGTTCAAATACAGTGACTACTCTGACAATGAATACTTACGAAGACCAATCTGGGTGTGACTGACTTCTGTGTTGGCTGTTTTAAGATGTAACTTTGAGTAGTAATACTATAAAAAGATTGTTTATTTGAAGATATAAGTCCGATTTATAATACTATAAAAAGTTTAGTATTTGAAGACATAACTCTGAGTTATGATGCTATAGCAAGACAATCTGTCATCAGATTTCCTTGTATGACTGTCAGTATATCTATCATCGTTTTAATATCAGTTTGTGACGTAGCGGGCGTAGTGGTGGTGTGCCATATAGCGACGCAACACAGGTTTACTAACGGGGTCGTGCGTAGCTGCGATCGGAAGTTCAGTTATGAGTAACTTGTTGTGACGTTTGTTAATTAGAGATGATCGCTGGTGGAGGATCGCGGTTGCAGGTGGTCCTCAGGATGCAGTTGTAATTGTACCCAAGCTTTACAAGGAGGTGTGTTCGTGTGTCTTTAAATGGTGGGCACAGCACATCTTCTGAGATATGAGCACCCACTCTCTCTCTCCTTGTTTGTCTGTCTGTCTGTGTGTCTCTGTGTGTCTGTTTCTGTCTCTGTCTATCTGTCTGTCTTTTTTTCTCTGTCCCTCTGTCTATCTATCTGTCTCTCTCTCTCTTTCTTTTTCTCCGTCTGTCTGTCTGACTGGTTGTCTGACTGTCTGTCACAGTAAAGAAAGCGTAACTGGACACAACTCTAAGATCTGCAACATACCCCCCCCCCCCGCCCGCTCGCAGCTGCCCAGCGACACAAACATCCCTGATCGTGGAATCGGCCGCGCCAGCCATCCGAGGCAGAGGGAGCCGAGCGCCAGCGAAACCGACCTCGCGGAAAAAGAGATTCGCTCGCAAGAAACCGAAGGGAAATGAGCGTCATATTTCAAAAGAAGAAGGACAAAATACGTTTTAAATCACCGGGATACTGGAGGGAGAATAATATAAAAAAAATGATATGAATATATTACGATTCATCCTGTCAAAAGACGAAAGAAAGAAAGAAAGAAAAAGATCTATGATATAAAATAATGATGTTTAGAAAAATAAATAAAGCGAAAATAAGCAAAAAGATATAAGAATGTGTTTGACAGAAACCAAAGCCCAACAACTCTCTCGTCAACAGGGCATTGCAGGACCAGCTTAGAGACTGCAATAAAACCTGCCCTTGACCTTGTCTCGAGAAGCAACCAAGGCAACTCGTAGTGATACTTTAAGGCTCTGTCGTGTGGCAAGACCTTTTATTCGCGACCAGACGGAAAGAAAAGGAACTTTCGGACAAGATTTGACTTGGAAATTCTTTCAAAGATAAGAATACTGAATCTTCTCGACTTGGGAGAATTGATAATCAGCGTTATATAAAATACCGTGGACCTTGGCTCTCACGTTATATAAAACTCATCTCTCTCTCCAATACCACGCGACCCAGAATCTACTCCTCGCCTTCCCATCACCTCAATGGCAAGGAGAACCCAGGAGGAGGGAGGCTTCGGTCACACCCAACCGCTTCATCGTCGTGATGACTCGACAGAAGGCCTGCGCGAAACCTGCCCCGAGAGACCGAAGGTTTCCTGGCTGCCAAAATCGCCGACGTGGATGGAGGCCGGAAGGAGTGCGGAAAAATCTGCGCGCTGTGTGTGGAAACCCTGGTCCAAGTGGCTGTATTTTGCGCGCACCTTTTTCGTATTTGGTCGAAAGTATGTAAAGTAAATTAAATTGGTGTTGGTTTACTTGAGGATGAATATAGCATAACGGGAAAATGATATGCATTACCTGTACCTGTAAATTGTAAGACAAATTTCTTCTTGGACAAAATTATCTAAAAAAAAAAACAAAAAAAACTATGATATACTAAATAAAAAGAAATTATTACTTTTTCACTTATGAAATGCTCTCGCGTCTCTGGTTAAATAAAAAGTGGTGAAAAAAAACGGTGCACAAGTATTTTCATACAAATAAGAATTTCCAGACTGATGGAATATATTAATCTTGTTATCATAACTTAATCAGTAGCAGCATAACTTGTACACAGAGAATATTGCAACGCTACTGTGCAATGGCTCATCTGCTCGGTTAAATGAGAGGAAATCGAACTGAATGCAAGTCTGTAAAAAATCCATCCTAAACACACACGCTAAACTACGATCGACCTCTGCGCGGATTTGTATAGCAGTGTAAAT
>NC_051398.1:34035671-34040671 GCF_015228065.2 Penaeus monodon
ACACACACACACACACCACACCCACCCACCCACCCACCCACCCACCCACCCACCCACCACACACACACACCACACACACTCCCCCCCCCCCCCCCCACACACACACACAGAGCTTGAACGGGAGGGCGATTATGACCGTATTATAGAAGATGACAGGGATGACTCACTCGGTGACACGGCAAGCATCTCGCATCATTCCTGAGAGGGGAAAGGGAAGGGAAGAGAAGGGAAGGAGAAGGGGGGAGAGAGAAGAGAGGGGGAAAAGGAGGAAGAGGAGGAGAGAGGGAGGAGGAGAGGAGGAGGAGAGGAGAGAGGAGGAGGAGGAGGGAGGAGGAGAGGAGGAGGAGGAGGAGGGAGGAGGAGGAGGAGGAGGAGGAGGAGGAGGAGGAGGAGGAGGAGGAGGAGGGGAGAGGAGGGAGGAGGAGGAGGAGAGGAGGAGGAGGAGGAGGAGGAGGAGGAGGAGGAGGAGGAGGAGGAGGAGGAGGAGGAGGAGGAGGAGTACAACAACGACAACAGGAAGGAGACGGAGTGAAGAATATCGGAAGAGGAAGATGGGTAGATTGGAGATGGGAAAGAAAGGAGAATAAAGATGAAGAGTTAAAAGAGACAGAGAGAGAGAAAAAAAGGGAAAAGGAGTGGTAGGAGTCAAAGGCGAATGAAAAGGATGAGAAAGGTGAGAATCAGGGAAAAGGAGACGCAATAAAGGAATCCGGAAGAAGGGAAGAAGGATACGACAGAATAAAAAGGAATAGAAGGAAATGAATGGAATAAAGGGCGAGGAAAGAGGACATGAAACGAAAGGGAAATAAGCCAAAAAAAAAAGAAAAAAATAATTACGTAACCACCAGCGATCACAGCGAACTTCCACAGCCACCAGGGCCTCTGTGCGTAAGGGCGCTCGCTCTCGCTTCCGCCCCACGCCACATCTGTCTGCCCTTCCTGAAATTACCGCCCCTGCATTCCGGACAGAGACAGTAATCGTCGCGGGCACAAAAAAAAAAAAAAGAAAGAAGTCTGCTGTCGATGCCCAGAAGCTGCCACTGATCTGCGTGGTCCAACTTTAACTGCCACCGCCACCAGTGACCTCATTCTTACGGAATCCTTTCCCCCCCCCCGTGACGCAAGGGCGGTGCAACTCCCCCCCCTCCTCCCCTCGCTCTCCTCTCCCCGTCTCTCTCATCTCGTTCGGTCTCTCTCTCTCTCTCTCTCTCTCTCTCTCTCTCTCTCTCTCTCTCTCTCTCTCTCTCCCTCTCTCTCTCTCTCTCTCACTCTCTCTCTCTCCCTCTCTCTCACTCTCTCTCTCCCCTCTCTCTCTCTCCATACCGTGTATCACATCACCCTGGCTAAATATCATCACTAAACTCCCCAATATCTACAGCAGCATCACCAAGGCATCACCACCAACGCCACGGCATCACCACTCCGGCATGTTGCTGGTTTATGCCGACGGAGCAAATATTTACGCTGCCTGGCAATGGTGGTGGTGGTGTACTGCCCCTGCCCCCTCCCCTCCCCTCCCTTCCCCCTGCCCTAAACTCACCCTACTCTCGTTCTACGGGAAAAAGAGAGAAAAATCTTATACAAAGGATATTCCGGGGTATGTTTAGAATTCAAAGTCTGGGAGTCAGGGGCGGCGGGAGTGGGGGGAGGGGCAGAGGGGGTGAGAGGACGAGGGGTAGAGGGGGTGAGGGAGTGGAGGGAGAGGGGGTGACGGAGTGAGGGAGTGGAGGGAGAGGGGGTGAGGGAGGGAGAGGGGGTGAGGGAGTGAGGGAGTGGAGGGAGAGGGGGTGAGGGAGGGAGAGGGAAAGGGAGTGAGGGGGGAAGGGAATAAGATGGTGAGGGGAAAGGGGGTATAGAGGATGGTATGGGACTTAGGGGTGAGGGGGTGAGGGAGTGAGGGAGGAGGGGCGTGGGCGGCTGGGTGGGGGGGGGGAGGTGAGGAGGCCATCCGTGCCGTGGGCGTGAGATGCGTTAGGGCGCGGGAATGTCTCTGTTTGAATCTCTCGGCGGGAAGTTTCACGGAAATAAAAACCCGACGAAGGGGAAGTTTTCTTAAATGATTCATGCGGAGATATTTTTAGGTCTACGTTAACATTTCAGAGATATCGCCAACTTAAGAAAAAAAATCCGCAAAAAATCTGGCATATGACTTAAAAAGATATAGCATCTTCCTAACGAATGCAAGGGATATGGCGATGTATTTAAACAAGAAAACATTTTAAGAAAAGATGTTTTAACTTCTCATAATAACTAATCATTCTCTCTCTCTAAAAAAAAGTTTGCATTCGTTTATTTATAGCCTGCTTATATTTGAAACCTAAATATATAATTTACATAGCATCTCCCTTTCTAAAGTGGAATATATCTATGTCAGTCCATTCATTCATTTCTTACTAGGATTGTTATTTTGTTTTTTATTATATTTTCTGAAGAAAAAAATCATTATGATATTTTCATTGATGGATAAACGACTCTCCACTAATTACTATGGTTTATCGATGAAAATATTTTCATAAATCTTAAATAAACATTTTCATTAATCTAATAAATATTCCCAATACCATGCACATATATCTATATCCGTATCTCTCTCTCTCTCTCTCTCTCTCTCTCTCTCTCTCTCTCTCTCTCTCTCTCTCTTTCTTTCTCTCTCTCTCTCTCTCTCTCTCTCTCTCTCTCCTCCCTCTCTCTCTCTCTCTCTCTCTCTCTCTCTCTCTCTCTCTCTCTCCTCTCTCTCTCTCTCTCTCTCTCTCTCTCTCTCTCTCTCTCTCTCTATATATATATATATATATATATATATATATATATATATATATATATATATATAATATATATATATATATATATATATATATATTGCATCCACAAACAAGGCATTTTCTGATCACTATAACTTTCACTACTAATAAATAAGTCTCTACGATTGACTTCATCATATCTATTTTCTGTTTCCAGTATGTTAAGTGAGAAAGGAATGGCAATGTAGTCCATAAATATACACTAAATATAGGCTTCCTCTGATGCAACATCCATCTTCAATACATGGCTGTTATTAAGAGCTTCCAAACATCTGTGTTTTGTGTATCAATGTCATAAAAATAATTGTTTCCGGAGCACCTAGGGATAAGAGGAGGAAAACATGAAGGGATGTACACACATACAGACAGACACACAGATATGTATGTATGTATGTATGTATATATCTGTCTATCTATCTATCTATATTCATAGATTTACCAATATGTCAGACAATCTGTCTGACCACCTACCTGTATGTATGTATGTGTATATATGTGTGTGTGTGTGTGTGTGTGTGTGTGTGTGTGTGTGTGTGTGTGTGTGTGTGTGTGTGTGTGTGTGTGTGTGTGTGTGTGTGTGTGATGCTAGATTGTCTGAGAGAGAGAGAGAGAGTGAGAGAGAGAGAGAGAGAGAGAGAGAGAAAAGAGAGAGAGAGAGAGAGAGAGAGAGAGAGAGAGAGAGAGAGAGAGAGAGAAGAATCCGCCTTCCTACCCACACGCCCCTCTTACTCTATTCACAAGTCGCTCGACCACAAACACCTGGTCCCGCCGCAATCATTTTACACCTGGCAATGAAACCCATGCAATAATTACGGCAGAAGTCAAGAGTCTACGTGGGTTTTACGACAGCGAGAAATCAAGAAACTAAGGGATTGCAGCGCCAGGTGTTGTTGCTTCCTCTGCAAGGAATCGTTTCTATGCCTCGCAGCGTACGATGATCAAGCGAAAATGATCCAAGCCAACAATTTAATCAATGTCGAGAAAAAGAGAAGGAAAAGAAAAGAAAAGAAAAGTATACATGCCAATTTCTGCAACAGATATCAACAATAAATGTCATGTAACGTTCTTAGAAGGGAAGGAAAGAGTCGCTTTTACCATGACCAAGAACTTTCTGACAGCTGGAGACGGTGGCGGTGGCAGCACTCCAGCCCGACGGGTCCACTGACCTCCCTGACATGACCCCCCCCCCCCTTCCTGACATGATTCCTCCTCCTCCTCCTTCCTCCATCCTTGAAATGACTTCCACTTCCTCCTCCTCTTCCCTCACTCCTTGACATGACCCTCCCCCCTTCCCCCTCTTCCCTCTGCCTCCTATGACCTCTCTTTTCTCCTTCTTCCCTCCACCCTCCCCCTCCCTCTTCCTCTCCGTCTCACAAACACGCTCGCTACACCTGCATTTGTTTCCACGTGTTCCCCGAGTCTTACCTCCTGTCACCCGCCTTTCCACCCACCCGACCCCCACCCCCTTCAGCCTTCCCTTCACCCACCCTCCGCCCCTCTCCCTTCCCCACTCTAACCCCTTCCCCATCCACCCTCCGCGCCCCCTCCCTCATTCCCTCACCCGACCCTCTCTCCCCATTCGCCCCACCTACCTCCCTCATTTCCCCCAACCTCCCTCTCTGCCTTCCCCCCGCCCACCCCCATTATCCTCCATACGGTTATTAGTGCCCCAGGTAGTTAGTGATTAGAGTAGGAGTGGTCGTTATACCCTCTGGTGCCTGGCCTGTGTTTGTGCTCCCCCGGTGTTCGTTACCGCGAGTGTCGAGATATTATTCCGCTGGCGAGCGAGGGACGCCTTTTGGGTCGACGGAGAGAGAACGACAACACCCGCTGCGACAAATAGACAAAGAGCATCTGAAAGATATATTTAGGAAACGTACGTGACATATTTACGAACAATTTACTTTCGTTTAAAGTGATAATAATTTTTTTTTTTTGGTCTGGGCTGTCTTTCCGTTCCGACGCCTGTGTGAACCACCATGACAGATGTCTCGAGTAACAGCTTTTCCGCGGGTACTGTCTTCCGCCAACACGTCAGGCTGTTCATTTCCCTCGCGTTTTTATGCGGCGACCTTCCCAACCTTCTTCTCCTTGTGCTGCGCCGCCCTGGACCCTTCTGGAGTCGGTCTCGAAGCGACATACAATTACACCTTTAAGGGCTTGTTTGGCCAAGGTCCAGGGTCCCTCGGCGGTGGAGGTGGG
>NC_051398.1:34045671-34048171 GCF_015228065.2 Penaeus monodon
TCCCCTTCACTCTCCCTCATTATCCCCCTCCTCTCTCTCCCTTCCTTCATTCTCTCTCTTTATCCCCCTCCTCTCTCTCCCTTCCTCCTTTTGTTCGGATGGGAGCGATGCCACAATTTCACAGCCTGCTGCAAGCCAAAATTGCAGCGCTCAACCTCGCCCCGAAATTCCGCTTGTCCTGCGCCCAAGGATAACGAGGGATGATGTCGTTACCGCGCTTATATGCAGACGAGGGACACGTAACGCGGTACTGCCAGGACGTGACGAGCTTCGTGTGACAGAGGAGTGGCGTAACAAGGTGGGAGGATGTGGCAGTGGGGGAGGGACGAGGAAGAAGAAGGGGAGGAGGGGGACGAGGGGAGGGGCACGGGGAGGAGGAGGAGGAGGAGGAGGAGGAGGAGGAGGAGGAGGAGGAGGAGGAGGAGGAGGAGGAGGAGGAGGAGGAGGAGGAGGAGGAGGAGGAGGAGGAGGAGGAAGAGGTGGAGGAAGAGGAGGAGGAGGAGGCGAGTGTGACGGAATAAATGGATGGGGTTGATGAGGATGACATGACAGACAGAAAGAATAACAAAGGACATAACGTTAAGAATGTGACGCAGGGCTGATCAATACGAGAGACGGAAAAGAAGGAAAAGGAGAAAGAGAAGGAGGAATATAACATTACTACAAGTCCTCAGGCTGGGGAGGAAACAAGCGATGTGTCACGGGAACAATATATGACAATCTCTCTGTTGAGGTGAACAATGGATATTGGGGATGGATACGGGTCACGGGCCTCGGTTTCTTGAACTGTCGGTGTCTGGATTTTTATAACTATATATCTATATCTATATTTATATCTATATCTAATTATCTGTCTATCTATTTATCTATCTGTATTAGTATATATATACATATATGCAAACACACACACACACACACACACACACACACACACACACACACACACACACACACACACACACACACACACACACACACACACACACACACACACACACACACACACACACACACAGACGTATAAACAGACAAACAGATGGATAGACAGATACATAGATAGATATTCAGATAGGTAGATATAGAGACATACCGATAAAGTCACAGAGAGTGAAAGGAGAGGCAAAGAAAACCCAAGAAGAGTATCGCCCCCTACACAAAAGGCTCATCTGTATGCCCACAGCCTCCCTTCACTCCTGTGCCTCTTCCCTAGTCGAACCGAGCTCCACTTATCACATGCAAATGAGCTACGTACTGTATTCAGTGACGTGAGAATTGTATCAATACACTGGACCTCAGTATGGATAATGGATATTGGATAAAAAAAAAAACAGGGCTGTAAAGCGATGTATAGTAAATCTAAAAAAAAAGGTTATTGAAAAGCATATGGTTTCAGGTTTCTAAAACGAAATGGTTTAGAAAAAAATATATTTAAAAAGTGTATGATTCCAGGCTCCTAAAACGAAAAGGGATAGATAAAAAGAAAAAAAATGCAGGATAAATATATTTCAGGTTTCTGAAACGAAATGGGTAAATAAAAAGAGAAATAGATTATAAAAAAACAGTACAATTTCAGTCATCTAGAGTGAAATTTACAGTCATTATCGACGCTATCAGTGGAAATAACGCCGTTTGGTGCTCGTGACACAGAGTCCGGGGAGCAAGACCTTTCCAAACAGCTCCATATTTGCGAGACAGGAAATTCTTTCAAGGGGGATTGAGCGGCGAAACCTTGGTATAACAGTTACTATTCATAATCGGAATTCTACATCTGCAAAACTTCCTTTTCAGCGTTTTCTTTTCTCTCTCTCACTTCATCTCTCTCTCTCTCTCTCTCTCTCTCTCTCTCTCTCTCTCTCTCTCTCTCTCTCTCTCTCTCTCTCTCTCTCTCTCTCTCTCTCTCTCTCTCTCATTCTCTCTCTATCTATCTATCTATCTATCTATCTATCTATCTCCCTGTTTATCCCTCTCTCTCTCTCCTTTATGCAGCTACTGATGCTCAAAGACAGAACGTATCACACATGTTCGCACACACGCACATCTCCACAACATACATAAAAAAATCACAACCGACGCATATATCAGTGTTACCATACGGAATCTCCCAACTTACGCTCATGCAAATCACTCCTACTATTACTATAACTACCATTACCATTCACGCCTGCTGTGGCACTGTCATCATGGCTGGCATACCCCTTATCAGCACGTCAATCTTCGCTATTCGGATGCACGCACACTCTCTTCTGCTCTTGCTTGCGCATAGCCGCGCATCGCACACACATACATGCGCGTACACACATGTGCTTATATAGGTACTAGGGGCATATACACAAACTCTCGTTTTCTGCATCTATTTCTGTCTGCCTGTCTTTCTGTCTGTCTGTCTGTTTTTCTGTCTGTCTGTCTGTTTGTCTGTCTCTCTGTCTCTCTGTCTGTCTGTCTGTCTCTCTCTCTCTCTCTCTCTCTCTCTCTCTCTCTCTCTCTCTCTCTCTTTCTCTCT
>NC_051398.1:34053171-34058171 GCF_015228065.2 Penaeus monodon
TACCTAACATCACAGCAGAAGAAATAAAAAGAGCGCTTAAAGGCATGAAGAAAGGGAAAACATCTATTGTAAAGTCTATACTCATTCCGTCTTCACCAGGTGAAGACGGAATGAGTATAGACCTTATAATGGATGCAAGAGAAATTGCAACAGTGAAACTAGCCAATCTTTTTAACAAAAGCCTTATCAACGGGAAAACTCCGAAAGCCTGGAAGAATGCAACAATTATTTTCATTCATAAAAAAGGGGATAGAAAGGATCTAAAAACTATCGACCCATAAGCCTCCTTTCAGTTACTTACAAATGTTCACAAAAGTCATCACAACTCGCATCTTTGACAGTCTGGATTCTAACCATCCTAGAGAACAGGCAGGCTTCCGCAGTGGATTCTCAACAACAGACCACATCCACACGCTCATCCATATAAGAAAAAAACGAATATAAGGAAACCCCTGTGTATGGCATTCATCGATTATGAAAAATGCATTTGACTCTGTACAGTACTAGTACTAGAAGCTATTTGAAGACAAGAAGTAGAGGAGGTATATCGTAAAATACTGGAAGATATATACGAGGACAGCAACCATCAAGTCCCACACGGAAACCGCTAGAATACCAATAAAAAAAGGTGTTAGACAGGGCGATACCATATCACCAAATCTGTTTACAGCTTGCCTTGAGGAAATATTCAAGAAGTTAGAATGGAACGGGAAGGGTATCAAATAGATGAATACGGAAATCTAAGATTTGCAGATGATATTGTTCTCTTCAGTGAATCTGTAAATGAAATGCAGCAACTAATAAACGATCTGAATAGGGAAAATCTGAAAGTCGGACTTGGGATGAACAAGAAAAAAGACTAACATCATGTTCAACAGTGAAGTTCAGTTCGAACAGGATACATATACAAGGTGAAGCGCTAGAGGTAATGGACAAGTATATACACCTAGGGCAACTCGTACAGACAAGCACATCCAGCGAAGAGGAAATTGAGCGACGCATCAGTCTAGACCGGAGCGCCTTCGGCAGACACAGTAGCATACTAAGAGGCTCCTTGCCATTATGTTTCAAAAGAATAGTCTTTAACTAATGCGTCCTCCCAGGTTTGAACTATGGAGAGGAAACTAATAAGTGCCCAGAGAGGGATAGAGAGGTTAATGCTGGGAATCAGTCTAAAAGATCGGATGAGGGCGATGTGGATCAGGGAACAGACAAAAGTGGAAGATATACTTAAGAGCATCAAAAGAAAAAAAAAGGCAATGGGCAGGTCATATATGTCGGAGACAGGACGGCAGATGGACAAGGAAAGCAACAGACTGGACCATAGATAATATAAAGAGGCCAAGGGCCAGACCGATGACAAGATGGAGTGACGAAATAACGAAATTTCGGGGCCAAGACTGGAAAAAAAACCCGCAAGACAAACAAAGTTGGGAAAAGATTGGGAGAGGCCTACGTTACAGTGGATTGATTCAGGGTGGCAGTGATGATGATGATGATGATATGTGTGTGTGCGTATATTTCCAGCAACTCAGCTGGAAATCGAAAACGACAGGAAAAATCGCGTCTCTCTGAGTGGGATAATATCCCCCGCAATATTTCACCTGGTGATGCTAGATTGCCTGAGAGAGAGAGAGAGAGAGTGAGTGAGTGAGTGAGTGAGTGAGTGAGTGAGTGAGTGAGAGAGAGAGAGAGAGAGAGAGAGAGAGAGAGAGAGAGAGAAGAGAGGAAGTAACAATTTTAATATTAATCTATATTTTTGAACTAAAATACAACGTGAAATATAGATAACACATACGCTATGATTACTTATCTACAAAGAATTCTTATCAACAGCAATGAAATAAATTCTTATCGAACATAATTGAAGAGTCGGCGTCACTGACACAACACAGCTGTCCTTCACCCACCTTATTTTTTCCCGGGGACTTCTTCATTATAGTTTTCTGTGGGTAGAAGGGCTCTCATAAACAGGAAGCTTCCCTGTGGTCACTAAGAACCCTCTTTGGACGCTCGTCTTGGCTGAAGTTAGGGTCTGGCCGTAAGGGAGTACTAAAAGTTATTTATTAATTTTTTTTTTTTTTTTTTGAATAATCTCCAGGCTCTGGAATATTAGCAGAATTGCGTGAGACATATGTAGGGAAAGTGTGAATGAGGATGGATAATTCGGCAGCACAAGATTAATTAATCAATCATTTCGGTGGAATGATATCAATCAGTGAATTATATAGCACACGTTTTCTTTTCTATAAGCACCTATAACTACATGATACTTATATATAACATATAAAACTATATGATACAGATAAAACTTCTCCCAATATCTCAAAAAAGCTATATTTACCTGAAAATATTCAACTTATGCACTTGCTCTTTTTTGTCTAGAAGGACATAAAGAGTCACTTAGCGTACTCATTTCCATATCAAAGGCTCTCTCTCCACTGTGCAAGCTCGTTATATATATTTGGACAGCAAAGTGGCGGAAAGCAACTTTTCTTGATTTTTCTTCCTTTTCCTGCTTGTATTTTGCCTTTTGATGACAAGTTGGTAGACTGCGCGTGTTGAAATACTTCTGCATGCCTAGAATTGTTTTGTCCTTTGGATCAAAGACCGTCTACTTTGCAGTCGACTGGCTACGTCTTCTAATTGGTGTTTATAATATATTACTAGAGGAGAGCGATAAATTTGATATACCATGAAAGAACGAAAGACAAAAAAACAAAAAACAAAAAAAAAACACACATTTTCAAAAGGACATAAAAAAAATCAGACAAGCAAAAACAAACGCGCAAGCTCGCAAGCACGCATACCGCCATAGCAAGCAGCCTCACCGGGGCGGGAAGGGGGGGGGAGGGGTGAGGGGGATGATTTGACGAGGTCGAGCTGCACGGGTTTGGTGAGTGGCCAATTTTTCCCCTTCATCCTTGAAAAGCCTTTTTCTGCTGACGTATTCAAGGGCTTTCGAGAGGTCACTAAACGCAATGAAGATTGGATCAGTTCCTATTACGCTTCCTCCATTATTCCTTGGTCCTCTGTTCCTCCGGTTTACATCCTCCATTCGTCCTCCGAAGTCTTTCTTTTCATTTCTTTTCCTCCTCGTTCTTCTGTCTTCCTTTCCTGCCTTTCTCCATCTAACTGTCGCCTCACCTCTTCGCCTCTCTTTCCATCCCTCTTCTTCCTCGCTTTATTCTCTCTTCCTCTTCTCCCTCCTCTCTATCCCATTTCCCTCCGTCCTTCTGGCTCGGCAACCCGTGGATGACGAGCGGAGGGAACGGGATGTTAATGGCAGCAATTATCCCGATGGCTTTATATTTTTCTCTTGCGCAATGACGCGAAAATTAACTATATATTTCCCGGGCTGCTCGTCCATTTTTCCCCCTCATCGCTAAGAATGAAACTCCATGGTGACTTCTCTCTCTCTCTCTCTCTCTCTCTCTCTCTCTCTCTCTCTCTCTCTCTCTCTCGCTCTCTCTCTCTCTCTCTCTCATTCTCTCTCTCTCTCTCTCTCTCTCTCTCTCTCTCTCTCTCTCTCTCTCTCTCTCTCTCTCTCTCTCTCTCTCTCTCGCTCTCTCTCTCTCTCGCTCTCGCTCTCTCTCTCTTGGCAAAACTTTATTTAGCGGTTATTGGAATTAAAGCATTTTCCAGGCGCCTGATATTCGGTTCGACACTGGAGTGTTTGAGCCATTTCTGCGTCGGCGAAGAAATTACAACCTCGTCAGGAACGTCAGCGACGATTGTCAGGGATGGGCGTTCTGCTGTGCTCCTCATAACAGTCCCATGACACCAGCCTTTCTAGGGGGATGGTTCTTTTGTGCATTGCATACTGTCACACCGTCATTATATGCGTTGTTGCATAACGCTTCTGATTTGGGGAATCTAGAGCTCGTTTTGGTATGGACGTTTCAGAAACCCTCTATACTGTGATCAGTATTGAATTGTGAATATTTTCCACTTCCCCTGCGGTCGGCATCACCAAGTCTGTTTATATATGAATTCGATAATTTAATATGCTTTTTGTACGTCTAGAGCAATTTAGAAACATTGTATCTGATAAATAAGATGCGGGCTTGGATTATCTAGAAATGCAACTTACTGACTTGTTGCACAATATGTCAGCATTTTTTCGGTTCTGGGCATATTCTTAGAGCATTCTGGGGAAAATCCGAACAGATAGCCTCATTTTCAGAGAACAAGTTTGCTGTAAGTCCTCTATCACTTATGTTTTTACTCAATATGTCATACGATGTTACAGATGACGCTCTTCATTCAATATTCAGAATAATCATAAATAATACTGTCATTATTACATCGATCTAAAAAATAAGGAGACCACAGGGGCAAAGTGCCAGACCGTTGGCGCAGTGCCATACGAACTATGTGCCGGATATTAACTTTGGAACGAATTTACACTTGAATCTTCTGCAATGACTCGGGCGGAAGTTTAAATCAAGAGCGGTCTCTTGCTGAAGTTACACGTTATAATTACCATAGGAATAGATACTCTGTTTGAAAATCTGAGAGAGATAGAAAGCAAGAGAGAGAGAGAGAGAGAGAGAGAGAGAGAGAGAGAGAGAGAGAGAGAGAGAGAGAGAGAGAGAGAGAGAGAGAGAGAGAGAGAGAGAGAGAGAGAGAGAGAGAGAGAGAGAGAGAGAGAGATACATACATACATACATGCATATATGCTACACACATAAATGCAACAAACAAACAGACAGAGATGGAAATACAGAGAAACAGAGAAAGAAAGAGAGAGAGAGAGAGAGAAAGCTAGAAAAATCCTTAGATCTGAAAGTCTAGCTACCGAGTCAGAACTAACAGAATCTTTGTTGACACAGACATAAAAAGTTTTTTTTTCATCCTTTATTTTCAGTTTCTTTAAAGATCCCACAGCAGCCGGCTAAAACAGGGTCCTTCTGGGAATGACGTCAGCAGCAAAAAAAGAATAACGAAAGTGAACAAACGAAAGGTACATAGAAATTAGAAAGGAAATTAGACCAATT
>NC_051398.1:34065671-34068171 GCF_015228065.2 Penaeus monodon
AAATGAAGGCGGTAATGGAAGAGCAGCCAATCGGTAGCAGGTCACCAACGGGTACAGGCCAGTTAGTAGCAAACAGGTGTAAAGGGGTATTACCAGTTTGCTGCCTCCATTTGCGAAACCCTTTTAGTAGGATGGGATCTCAGAGACTTGGATAAAATAGGTGTTTTGTCTCCAGTTTAAAGCTGAAAGAGTACATGGCAGATCCTGGGCCAGTTTGAGAACGTCCCGAATGAGGGCTAAGCGGAGTGTGTGCTGCAGGGATCGGAGTTGGGTAAGGGACTGATTAAAGACGGCAAAATAGCACCAAGTGAGAGAAAGGAAAGGGTCTTGGCCATTACACAGGGCGAGATGCATATGGGAGGGCGACATATCCTACCCGTAGATGAAGATGCTTGGGGCAGTATGGTGCTAAAGGAAACTGATATATAATGGTGATTTTCCCTATTCTCTGCAGCAAGAAAGGCCACTCAAACACACGTAAAAAAAAAGGTAAAATGGAATGAAAGTAAGAGATTAAACTTCCATAGTAGCGCCCTTTGAAAAGAGATAATAGAACAGAAAAAACGAAACATACAAACACTCAAGACCTAGAGAATGAAAAGAAAAAAGAAGAGAGAGAGAGAAAAAAGAAATAAATAAAAAGGAGGCACCTAAACTACATGATTTCAAAGAGAAAATCCCTAGCTCGCCCCCGTCCCCCTCCCCCCCTCCCTCCCTTCCCAGCCACTCGAGGAACCGAGATAAGCTGGAGGAGCTGTGAGAAGGGGGAGGGGGGAGGTTGTTAGGACTACGATTGACAGTGAAAGAAGAAGAAGGCGTGTATGTATTACCTCTCTCCCCCCTCATACCTCCCCCCAACCATCCCTTCCCTCTCACCCCCCCCAACCATCCCTTCCCTCTCATCCCTTTCCCCCAACCATCCCTTCCTCCTTCCTCCTCCTCCTCATCCTTCCCTCATCCCTTCTCCCTTCCTCCCCCCCCTCACCCCTTCCCCCTTCATCCTCCCCCCCCCCTCATCCTTTCCCCCAACTTATTACTCGTATATTCGTCCCCCTTCCTTCATGTGTACATCTCTTCTTACTCCTCTTTCTTCCCTTTTACCTTCTCCTTCTCTTTCTTTCCGTACTTATTTCTCTTCCGTCTCTTCCTCCCCCCTTTTATCCTCTTCCCTTCTTCCTGTTCGTCATTCTTCGTTCTCTAAATTCTTCCCTTACTTCGTCTCATCTTGCTGTGTTTTCTTCCTCCTCTCTTTCCCCTTGTTTATTTACTCTTACTCCTTTGATTTACTCTTCCTTTCTCCCCTTCTCTTTTTTATCCACGTTCTCTTGCTTCATTATCCTCCTCCTCCTCTTAATCCACCTCCCTTCTTTCCTCCTCCTCGTCCTGTTCTACCTTCTCCACCTCCTTTATCCTTCTCTTCCTCCACCTCGCTTACCTTCCTCTTCTTGCTTTATTACTCTCATCCTCCTTCACCTCCCTCATCTTCCTCTTCCGACCCCACCTCCCTTATCCTCCACTTTCTGCTTTACCTTTCTTACCTTCCTCTTTCTCCTCCACCTCCCTCGTCCTCGTCCTCATCTTCCTACTCCACCCCCCCCCCCTTGTTCTTATCCTCCTCTTCCTCCTCCACCTCCTTCTCTTCCTTCTCTTTCAGCCTCGGGTCCTTTGGAGGCTGCGGCAGGTATCAGGTTTTCAGATGGTATCAGGAGATGAGTTTTGAGAGTTTCGAACCCGCGAACCTGCATTGTGCTGTCGAACCGAGGGACTCTTCTATCGCCGACACTCGTGGGTATCCAAGCGGAGGGAGGGGGGGGAGGGGGGGTAATGGAGAGGGAGATTAGATACAGGGTGTACAGGGGAGAAAGGGAGGAAGGAGAAAGGGAGGGTGAGAGATGTGGAGGGGAATGATATATGAGAGAGAGAGGGGGTGAGATGGGGAAGGACAAGAGGGGGTAGGAGAGAGAGAGAGAGAGAGAGAGAGAGAGAGAGAGAGAGAGAGAGAGAGAGAGAGAGAGGATGAAAGAAAGGGAGAATGAGAAAAGTGGTTATAACAATGAAGGTCATTATAATAATGATAATAACAACCCTCCCTGACCAGGACTCGAACCTAGGTCACTCCGGGTATGAAACCGGAGGCCAGTGCTAAACCAACCATGCCACACGACCCACTAAAAGGAGTGTGCAACTAGGATCTTACTAGCTCCATAGACATTACCTGTCTACTCATACTTGAGTAATGACAGCGAAGTTTTACGCTCACTCCCCGTGGGCACTCGGTGGAAATTGATTTAGCAATTCAAATCTTAAGTCAGATGTCCTGAGGTATATTTTATGAAAGATGGAATAATGCAATGCCGCATTGATATCGATAAATAACAACCCTCCCTGACCAGGACTCGAACCTAGGTCACTCGAGTGACCTAGGTTCGAGTCCTGGTCAGGGAGGGTTGTTATTTATCGATATCAATGCGGCATTGCATTATTCCATCTTTCAATAATG
>NC_051398.1:34073171-34075671 GCF_015228065.2 Penaeus monodon
TTTTTTTTTTTTTTTTTTTTTTTTTTTTTTTCAGGTGAAAGCTTCAGGTTGGCCAGTGTTTCCTAGTTATTAGTCAGTATGGTATTTCCAGCACGCAGGTAAATATATTTTGTAGTTACGGAAATGGAAAAAAAAGGAAAACTTAAGATGTCTTTACTAGAGGGTTGCCAGAGAATATTTATATTTCCCCTTATTTAAGTTCAAAACCAGTTTTATTTTTAAGACACAATGTATTAGAATAAAAAGTTATTAGGAGAAATTGTTTAAACGTCAACAGCTGTAAATGCTTTGATTTATCATTAAAAAGGGATAAAGTGCCTTGAAAAGGCTTAAATATATCATTACTATTATTATAATTATTGTTATTATTATTATCATTACAATTATTATTGTCATTATTGTCATTATTATTATCACCATCATTATTATCATTATTATTATTATTATCATTATTATCATTATCATTATCATTATCACCGTTATCGTTATCATTATTACTGTCATTATCATTACCATTATTACTATCATCATAATTGTTATTGTTATTACTGTTATTACTGTTGTTGCTGTTTTTGTTGTCACTGTAATTAGTACCTTCACCACAGCGTTATCATCATTACCATTAACATTTTTATTCTTATATATATTCATGATCTAACTCTTTCCTCTGTCCCATCGTATCATTTATAACGGAACCTCAGGTCAGTTTTTTTTTCATTTTTTCGAATCTCTTCTTCCCCATTTCTCCTTGCCCTTCCCTTATCTCCCTCCCTTCTAACTCCTCTTTTTCCTTCGTCTCCCTTTCTCTCCTTCGTTTCTAACTCTGTCTCTGTTTCTCTTTTTTGTTTCTCCGTTTCTCTGTTCTCTTTCCCTTCTCCTCTGACATTCAATTCTCTCCCTTTCCTTCTGATCTCTCCCTTCTTCCTTTTCCTCTAGCCGATCCTTCATTCCCTTCCCTTTAACCCCTTCTATATCTCCCTTTGCTATCCATTCTCGCCTTTCTTTCCCCTCCCTCTAACCCCTCCTTTCTCTCCTTCTCTCCCATTCGCCCTTTCTGTCCTCTCCGACATCCCCTTTTTTCTCTCTTTCCTCCAACCCTCCTTTCCTTCCTTTCTCCTCTAACCCCTCCTTTCCTTCTCTTCTCCTCTAACCCCTCCTTTCTCTCCCTTCCCTCCAACCCCTCCTCCCTCTCCCTTCCCCTCTACCCCCTCCCTCCCGACATCCTCCCGAAAATAACCCCGAAAATTTAGGGAAAACGGCTTGGGAAAAGAACAAGGCCATGATAATTCCCCTAAGGATGCGGCCACTTGATAAGGATCTCCGCACAGGAGGCGGAGAGATAATGCAGAGGGGAAGAAGGAGAGACGAAGGAGGGGGAAAGTGGGGAGAGGAGAAAGAGGAGAGACGAAGGAGGGGGAAAGTGGGGAGAGGAGGAAGAGGAGAGATATAAGAGGGGAAAGTGGGAATAATAAGAAGAGGAAAGACAAAAGAGGGGAAAGTGGGAAAAAAGAGAAAGAGGAGAGACGAAGGAGGAGGAAAGGGAAAAGAGGAAAGGGAAAAGAGGAGAGACGAAGGAGGAGGAAAAGGAAAAGGGGGGGGGAGGGGGAATAGGAAAGAACGGAGTACGAATCGCACTTTACGAGACAGCGGATCCCAAGCGATAAACCATCTTGAAAGGAAGCGAATATATGGAGATCCTAAAGGGAGACTCTTTATTGCGGACACACTTTGGCGACGGGGTGGGGGTGGGGGGAGAGGAGGGGAGGGAGGGAGGGAGGGAGGTGAGAGAGAGAGTAGGGAGGGAAGGCAGAAGGGAGGGAGGGGAGGGAGGGAGGGAGGAAGAGAGGTAGAGAGGGAGGAAGAGGGGGAGGGAGGGAGGAAGAGGGGGAGGGAGGGAGGCAGAAGAGGAGGGTGGGAGGGAGAGAGGTAGAGAGGGAGGAAGAGGGGGAGGGAGGGAAGCAGAAGAGGAGGAAGAAAAGAAAAAAGAAGGAGGAAGGAAAAGAATAAGAAGAAATAGGACAAGAAAAAGTAGGAAAAGAAAGAGAGGGAAAAACGAAGGTAGTGATGTCGATGGGTTATAGGAAAAGGAGGAGGAGAAGGAGGAAGGTGATGAACCAAAAGAACGCAGTGGAGATGGAGGAAGAGGAGAAAATGGCAGAAGAAGAAGAGGAGATGGAGAAGGCAGGTGAGGTGGTGAAAAAAGGAAGAAGTGAAGAAGCAAGAAAAGGAAGGAGGGAGATGAAAAAAAAAAAAAACAGCAGAGGGAAAACTTCTTGGAGATGGATTCGAAAAGTTGGCGCGTCGGCGGAGGAGAAGGGGTGGGGGTTCTATTCATGCATTTGTGGGTGAAACACACACACACACATACACACGCGCGCACACACACACACACACACACACACACACACACATACACACACACACACAAACACACGCGCACACACACACACACACACACACAAATACATACACACAAACACACACACACACACACACACAC
>NC_051398.1:34078171-34083171 GCF_015228065.2 Penaeus monodon
TATATATATATATATATATATATATATATGTATATATATATATATATATATATATATATATATATATATATATATATATATATATATATATACATAAATATGTATATATTTTTTTTTTTTTTTTTTTTTTTTTTCTTTTTCTTTCTTTTCTTTTTTTACGGTAGGTTCATGTCTGAGCCGCCGTGGTCACAGCATGGTACTTAATTGTAGTTTTCATGTTGTGATGCTCTTGGAGTGAGTACGTGGTAGGGTCCCCAGTTCCTTTCCACGGAGAGTGCCGGTGGTACCTTTTAGGTAATCTTTCTCTCTATTTTATCCGGGCTTGGGACGAGCACTGGCTTGGTCTGGCTTGGTTTGGTGGGGAGGTTTCTTCCTCTAAGCTGGATCCATTTTCATCCTCGGTCGGAGGCTTTCGAGAAGGGTTTCCTTGACGAGGACATCGAGGTCGTCAAGGTCGTTCCGCTTGTGCTCCTCGAGGTCGCACTCCGCCTCGAGGTGACCGAAGCTCAGGTCGATGATCTGCGCTCACGCTCGCCCTTCGCCGACGAGAACGCACACATTCTTTTCGTGGAGGTCCGTGTGCGCCACGCCCACCTTGTGCATGCGCTCGAGCGCGGCGCGCACCTAGCCGAGGACGTCCTCCACTTGGGCGAAGGATGGGCGTGTCTCCCTGAGGCACTCCGAGAGCGCGGCGCCGGCAAAGCGGCTCACGATGGAGTAATGGTCGCCCTTGACAACGACGGCTGCTGCATATATATATATATATATATATATATATATATATATATATATATATATATATATATATATATATATATATATATATATGTATATATATATGTGTGTGTGTGTGTGTGTGTGTGTGTGTGTGTGTGTGTGTGCGTGCGTGTGTGTGTGTGTGTGTGTGTGTGTGTGTGTGTGTGTGTGTCTCTGTCTCTGTCTCTCTCTCTCTCTCTCTCTCTCTCTCTCTCTCTCTCTCTCTCTCTCTCTCTCTCTCTCTCTCTCTCTCTCTCTCTCTCTCTCTCTCTCTCACACGTGCCTGGACATTCTTACATGACCTACAACATACATTAGTAATACTTATCACCAGCCTCATCGCTGCAAACAAAAATGATCGATTAATCAATTAATTAAACAAAACAAGAAAACCAAAAACGAACTTCACAAAAAACGAGAGGGATTCTGAGCAGAGACACAGAGGACAAGACCCACCACGCTGTCAGAAGCACGAGCAGCAGCAGTACGAAAAATTCATGCCACTCGCCATAGCACAGGCATCGATCCTACATAGAAGTGGGATATAACGAGAGAATGTCACACTATATTACATACCACGAACACACCTATACAAGCTTCTGTACAATAATGTGTGTGTGTTAGTGTGTGTGTGTGCGTGTGTGTGTGTTTGTATACACACACACACACATATACATGTACACATACATAATATATATATATATAAAATATATTATATATATGTATTTTATATACATAATATATATTGTATATTATATATATATATATATATATATATATATATATATATATATATATATATATATATATATATATATATATGTGTGTGTGTGTGTGTGTGTGTGTGTGTGTGTGTGTGTGTGTGTGTGTGTGTTTCTGATTCTTTCTCTCTCTCAGTTGATTTTCACTGTACTCGCTGTAGTTAGAGCGTCCATATCTGTCTTTTATGAATACAAATAGACTTTTTAACTCACTGGTTTATAATATATTACGAATCAAACGCAATGCAGTATTTGGGCAAGTTTGTAGTTTCAGGAAAAACAAATGACAGTGACAGTTAGCAGTTCACCTCGTTATGCCATGTACTTCAAATAATTTTCGGTATTTTATTATATGAATATTTATGATATGGTATATTTTATGGAAGTCAGCATCCATACATTATCATATTTAGTCAACGGAAGTACACTCTATTTCGGTACTTCTGTAAATTAGCGAGTCATGCTCATTTATGGAAGATTTATGTGTATCAGACAAGCCGCAAATAACTTCCGCTTCCATAAAGAATTTTGTGGTTCTAATTATTTTTTAAAGGAACTTTTTTAGTCGCGGTGATAAGTTATATAACGCTTGCCATTATGCAGTGATTAAATCATCATCTATTACCTTAAAGAAGATAAAAAAGTTTCTTACGCCGGTCTGCCGAGAACGATTTGCATGGGTTGAATTTCACTCTCATTAATGCAAATGTATTCCTTCCCTGCCACCTCAAATTGTCATCACTTATTAACTTGGCCATTAAACATATATTTTCCGCTGAATAGGCCACGCTCCGGGACTCCCGCACACCTCAATTACCTGACGTTTTCCCGCCAAAATTGGGTGGGAAGCGAACGGCCGTCCGTGTTCGAATGTTTAACCAACTTTAAAAATCGTTTCCGTCATCGTATGTAATTCAGTTCTGCTATAATTACTGCCGTATAGATGTTATGTAAAGTATGACATTCTGCGACGCTAAAATAGAAAGCAAATGGAAAACTAGAAGTAAATTTCCCGCTTTTTAAACAATTAACAGCCAACTCTCGAAGAAAAAAAAATGTGATAAAGTTTCCGTGTTACGTGTAACATTTATGCTCTAATCACTAAATTCATGTCTATTTAACTCATGTACTTCGTGACTTTTTTCACAGCAGCAGGTAAGTCTACACTAGTAAATAACTACAAGGACAAATGAATGAAAAATGAATGTAAATATGCTTATATATGCACACACCACATACACGTACACATGTGCGTGTGTATGTGTAATATCGACACATGTATGTATGGAAACACATTCTTGTTTTTTCTACTGATTAACAAGTACTAACTGCCTGCCTACTGGGGCATGATTCAGCAAATGTCCTTACTGAGTCTATCAAGTCTACTTACTAATTAACTTTGATAAACATCTGCACGTGTGGATTGTACACAGAAAACGTTATGCATGTTGCATCATCAAACAATTTTCAGCTTTGGTTTAATCATTCCTGGAATACTCCTTTTATCCTTGATACGAAGGCAAATAAAGCAAACAAGAAGGGAAGAAGAAAAAAAAGGTTATAACGATAATTATAATAAAAAAAATATTCGAAAGACAGAGATGATACGGTTACGGTTGATGTTAACAGCATGGTGAAAATAATAATCATGATAAAGAGCATGCAACTGCAACAGAGCAAAGAACATTTAAAACTATGGAATGTGCGCTTGATATATAATTTTGATAATAAAACACAGAAACCAAACATGATCAAGCGATTTACTGCTGTTAACATGAACATAAATTGAGTGAGTGAGAGAGAGAGAGAGAGAGAGAGAGAGAGAGAGAGAGAGAGAGAGAGAGAGAGAGAGAGAGAGAGAGAGAGAGAGAGAGAGAGAGAGAGAGAGAGAGAGAGAGAGAGAGGAGAGAGAGAGAGAGAGAGAGAGAGAGAGAGAGAGAGAGAGAGAGAGAGAGAGAGAGGAGAGAGAGAGAGAGAGAGAGAGAGAGAGGAGAGAGAGAGAGAGAGAGAGAGATGACATAAGATGAAGACAGTATTATAAACAGCACGATAAAAAGAAAAATGCATAGGAATTAGGAAGGATCATTACACAACACCAATAAAGCTTACGAAAAAAAGGGGGAAGAATATACGAAAGAAAAACAACAGATAAAAAAAAGAACAGTAAACATGAAGGGAAAAAAATCAACCTCGAAAGAAAGAAAGAAATTAAAAGATACTATCAAAAAGAAATTGCAAAGGGAATGAAAACCGACCAAGGAAACGTAATAAGAAAAGACGAAAAAAAAAGTTTTAAGAAAGGGGAGGAGGAAGAGGAAAAGAGAAAGCGGAAGCAAGAGGAAATCGATAGAAGGATGAAAGAGAAAATAAATGCCACACCCAAGGAGATGAAGTTTAGGAAAAGAAATGAAGAATAGAACCATTCTGATAAGGAAGGCAGTTCGACGAGAGGGGAAGGAGAGGGAACCTGACTATAAAGGGCAAATCTATGCGTGCTTATGAATGTTTGTATTTTGATTGCCTCGTCAAGGTGAAAGTCAGTCACAGGGCTATGCGAAGTGTAATGAGTGTGAAACTAATTAAATGAGGCGCTCTCGAAGAAAAAAGAAAGAAAGAAAAAAAAGTGTATATCTATATATGTATGTATGTATATATATATATATATATATATATATATATATATATATATATATATATATATATATATATATATATATATATATATATATGATTGTGGAAAATGTGGAAGAGTTCACTTATCTTGGAGTGTATATATACATACATATACACACTGACACATATGAACACACAAGCCCTTTTGTGCCTATGACGATATTTACTCTGTCCAAGAAGATAACACTTCAGCAAAGTCCCGTTGGATGAACACAGTGAACACAGCAATGACATGAATTCCGACGAAAAGGCGGGACTAGAATTCAGCTTTAACTATCAGTCATATCGATGACGTGAGTGATGAGACATTTCATCTTTAATCGCTCTGTTTTTTTGTTTTTTTTAATCGGTACTTATTACGGAAGGTTTAATTGTCCTGTGACGGATTACATTAAAGTTGACGTTTGGATACAATACGCGCATGCTACATAGTGAAGAGTGAACTAAAGAAAAGAGAGAAATACAGGAAGGAAGAAGGAAAGAAATGTAGAAAGAAAGAGAGATAAAGAGATAGAAAGGAGCCTTTTTTTTTTATTTATTTTTTTTTTTTTATTTATTTATTTTTTTTTTACTACCCAGAAATAACACATTTTGCCTAAACCCCCCGATGTGAATTAAAAGTACATGCAAAGTATATCCGATTATGAAAAGCAGTGACACGGAAAAATGTTTCCTCTCTTTTTATCATAACATTCGGGCTTGTCAATGTCAGCTCTCTCAGGCTCGTAATATTTTATAATTAAAAATTGCTTATCGCGGCCGGCATATTTTTGCATATATGAATAATAAAATAAGGAATATACCGTGTTT
>NC_051398.1:34088171-34093276 GCF_015228065.2 Penaeus monodon
ATATATTATAAAGATATATATAGTATATAGAGATATAGTATGAGATATAATATATATATATGATGTAGATATATCGACAGATATACAGTACACGAGATATACACTATATAGTAGAGATATATAGATATAGATATATATATATAGTATAGAGATTATAGATAGATATATATACAGACAAATACACAGGTACACACACCACAAAACACACACACACACACACACCCACCGACACACAACTCACACACACACACACACCCACACACACCACACCAACACCACACACACACACACACCACACATATATATTATATATCTATATATATATATATATATATATATATAATAATATATACTATATATGTATATAATATGTATGCCAATATGCACATTTAGAAAGATAGATAGTGTGTGGGTGGTGTGTACTACACACACACACACACACACACACACGCACACCACACACACACAACACACACAACACACACACACAACATATATATATATATATTATATATATAATATACTAATAATATTATTATATATATATATATATATATATGTATGTATGTATATATATATATATGTATGCATATATGTATACATAGAAAGATAGATAGATATAGATATACATACATAAATACACACACACACACACACAAACAAACACACACACACACACACACACACACAACACACACACACACACACATATATATATATAATATATATATATCACTATATATATATATATCATATATTATATATATATATATATTTGTATGTAGTATACATAATATCTGTCTATCTTAGGAATATATGTATACATACGCACACAACCACACACACACACACACAAACACACACACACACACAACACACACACTCACACACTAACACACACACACTAACACACACACCACTAACACACACACATATATAATATGTACTGTAATATATAGATATATAATATATATATATATATATATATATATATATATATATATTATCTATATAGTATAGATATATATATATATATATTATCTATATATTACTAATATATATATATATATATTTATTATTTTTGTCCCGTTCACGTGTTGGTTTTATATATATAGAAGATAGATATAATATATGTGTCGTTGTGTGTTTATATACATATATATAAGATATATCTATAATATATAATATTAATATATATATATATATCTATATATCATATATATAATATATATATCGGATATGATACATTTTACAAGCAAGAACAATGAAATACATGAAGGCAAGCGATCTGTTTGCAAACAAGGATGCTCACTCAGTGTTGATTGTGAACGAACCTCTTGGCGCATTGTTGTTTGCATAACTCGCTCGCGCAGAAGCTAAAATATCCGATAACATCGTCTCTGTAAGTGACATGACCTCTCCCGATAGCGGAAATAATCTTCATCTACGTGAAAAATTGCCTCAACGTGAAAGATGGGTGGAGATGAGGGTGACGTGAGGAGATAAAGGAGGGGGAGAGGGAGGGAAAAAGGGGAGAGAGGAGGAGAAAGAGGGAAGGGGCAAGGGAGAGAGAAGGGAGAGAGAGAATTCCCCAGACCCTCCCTGGTCGTCCAACGGGAAGATTACACGAATTGTCTGACAGACGTTATTTTTTTTTAATGAATAGAATTGTAAATTTGCAGCGATTGAGATGAAAGATGGGGAGATATAGGAAAAGAGGGGAGGAAAGATGAGGAGAAATACGAAAGGAGGGGAAGCAAGGAGGGTGAAAAAGAAAAGAAAAAAAGAAAAGAGCGAATGATTTTGATTGAGAATCGTTTAGGAAGCGAGGCATACCGAACAATGACGTCATCAGGGAAAGGGAGATACGAATCAGCTGCTGATGAAGATGGAAAAAGAGGGAGAGGTTTAGTGAGAGAGGGAGGAAGAGAGGCATGGGGAAAGAAATAGACAGGGATGGATAGACAGATATATATATACAACATATATATATCTTATATATATACTATATATTATATATATATATATATATATATATATATACATATATATATATATATAATATATGTGTGTGTGTGTGTGTGATGTGTGTGTGTATGTGTGTGTGTATGGGGTGTTGGTGTGTGTGGTGTGTGTGTGTGTGTGTGTGGGTGTGTGTTGTGTGACGTGGTGGTGAGGAGAGAGAGAGAGAGAGAGAGAAGGAGAGAGGACGGACGAGAGAGGAGAGAGAGAGAGAGAGAGCGACAGAGAGAGAGAGAGAGAGAGGAGGAGAGAGAGGAAGAGAGAGAGGGAGAGAAGCGAGAAGAGGAGAGAAAGGGGAAAGAGAGAGAGAGAAGAGAGCGAGAGAGAGAGAGAGAGAGACGAGAGAGAGATGAGGAGAGAGAGAGAGAGAAGGAGAGAGAGAGAAGATGAGAATGAAAGAGAGAGAAAGAGAGAGAGAGAAGGAAAGAGAGAGAGTATGAGAGAGATGAGAGAGAGATGAAGAGAGAGAGAGACGGAGGAGAGAGAGAGGACCGAGAGGAGAGAGAGAGAGGAGAGAGAAGATGAGAGAGAGAGAGAGAGAGGAGAGGAGAGAGAGAGAAAGCGAGAGGAGAGAGAGAGAGAGAGAGACAGAGGAGACGAGAGAGAGACGAGAGAGAGAGAGAGAAGGAGAGAGAGAGAGGAGAGGGAGAGAGGAGGCGAGAGAGAGACGAGAGAGAGGAGGAGAGAGAAGGAGAGGAGAGAGACGAAAGAGAGGAGAGATGAGAGAGTGAGAGAGAGAGAAAGAGAGAGAGAGAGGAATGGAGAGAAGAGAGAGAGAGAGATGAGAGGAGAGAAGAGAGAGAGAGATGGAGAGAGAGAGCGAGAGAGAGCGAGGAGAGCGAGAGAGAGAGAGAGGGAGGAGAGAGGAGAGAGAGACGAGAGGAGAGAGAGATAGAGAGAGAGAGAGAGAGAGACGGAGAGAGAGAGTAGATTTTTCGAGAGAGGAGAGAGAGAGAGGAGAACGGATTGGAGCGAGGAGAGGATCGAGAGAGAAAGAGAGCGAGGAGAGGAGAGGAGAGAGAGAGAGGAGAGAGAGAGAGAGAGAGAGAGAGAGAGAGAGAGAGACGGTACGGCGCAACCCAAGATCAATTCCGACTTTCGTGTTATCTCCTTATATGATCTTTCAAGATAAAACACAGCTTAATTACGTCGAGCGTTTTGGGGAAAATACTACTGTGTTGCAACAAGACATTTACACAGTTGCACGTTAGATGATTTAAATGGAATTATTATTGAAATCTAATTAATGTAAAAGAAGCCGACTTTCATTGTATTGATAAATAATCATCATAAATCTAAAAGTTAGAAATGATATTTCAAAATCTTAGTGATATGAATATAAGACATACGCTTTTTTACTGATGACTGTCCCTTCCTATCACCTCCATTTATAAACGTTGCACAGACATTCTAGATATTACACTAAGTCTTGAATGACAAAATATCCTATATCCTTTATGGACCCGCACGCCATATATCATTCAGAAAGGACAGATATAAATCATCTGCATGTTTTCCACGCATTTCTCCAGCACAAGAGATCGGTGACGGCGAGGTACGTGCCCATATTCTTCAGCTCTCCCACACTGTCGTTTCCCTTGCATGACGGCCCCAAGTCGATAACGGGTCGGGGCCTGCTTCTCGTGGCGCGTCCAGGCGTCTGTGCGGGCGTGAGAAGACGGCCGGGGTGGGGTGTCTCCTTTCGAGACTGTCTTGTAGAAAATTTTAAACAGAAAGATTCGAATATGTTTCAAAGGATGTTCTCTATCTTAGGAGGACGCTTTTCCTTGTCGTTATTGATTTCTGTTCTGTAATTCTAAATCTACCTGGAAAGGTGTGTTCGAGTCCAAGTAATCTGCATGTCACATGCCAATTTGCGTCTCAGTAAACCGCACATTACAATACTGGAGAATGCGGATATTGCGGCAAGCCATACTATAGGAGGGCAGAATAGATGACTACATGTCACACGCTACACACAGACACAAGGACACACTAACTGACATTCTAACGCGAGAGTCATTAGCAATATACGAGTGTGGGGAGCAAGCCTATTAGCGACGAAGAAAAAAAGACCATTATCAACTTGCAACGTGAGCCAGATCAATAGATAACATGTTGATATGTTGCAGGCGTGGAGGACTTTCTCACAGGGAAAATGAGGAGGGGGAGGTCGGAGGAGGAGAAAGAAGAAGAGGAGGAGGAGGAGGAGGAGGAGGAGGAGGAGGAGGAGGAGGAGCAGCAGCAGCAGCAGCAGCAAGAGGATAAGAAGGAAGAGGAGGGCGAAAATGAAGGGGTTGAGGCAGAGGTCATCAGGTCACCCTACTGCTTTGCTCTGTCATGTCTTGACTGTGTTTACACCAGCTGATAAGACAACACGAGGACAGTGTCAGTGTTGCTCTGGATGTAGTAGGACGATGCTGGCTAACGAAGTGATGGTGAACGACATCCCCAGTGATGGTGTCCATTTATGGTGCTAAGATGGGTATCTGGCCCTGTCGCCCTGTAAAGATGGCTTGCATCTTAGAATCAATTAGGGATCGGCAGTGATGAGCTATCGACCCCGCCTCCCCTCCTGAAAAAAAGGAGCTTATCAGCGATTCCCAAAGCTGGGGAGCAGGATAGGGTGAGCGGAAGAGAGGCAGGCAGGAGGAGGAAGGAATGGTGAGGGATGAGCTTGCAGTTCCTTCCGTGATATCCTAGCAGTTTTCGCTTCTCATTTATTTACTTGTTTATGAGTAACGTCGCGTTGCAGCAGATATCTGCTTGGCGAAATGTACAGAATGTTATCAGCTCCGTTGTTTCCGCAGTTACCATGAACTTACCCGTTTTAATAATCCTTACTTCTACCGGTTATCTCTTCCGATATCCCATTTCCCTCTATGAGGATCATAATCGACTCAACAAACAGCTATCTTTTAATTATAGACTTACACATTGCCTGCGCCTCGAAATAACGACACCATCTAACTTCTGTCATCCCTTCCTCAATCGCCAAACTTTTAAAGAGGAAACTACCCATCTTCCCCGTGCTTGCCGCAACCACGAGAATGGAACCGCCACCACCTCGCTGTTCCAATCCG
>NC_051398.1:34123376-34130876 GCF_015228065.2 Penaeus monodon
CCTTGGCTCGGAGATAGCGCGGGAACGGGTCTTATCGTGATAATGGTAATGGTAATAAGAATGTTAATGATGATAGGAAATATGATGTTGAGGCAGATAATGATAGTTTATGATAACTACTAATGATAACAGCAATTACAAAAAAAAACAACGAAATCAATAATAATAACAACAACAATAATAATAATGATAATAATAATAATAATAGTAATGATGACAATAAGAAAGATGATAATAATGATAATGACAATAAAAAAAAAAAATGTTAATGATATTAATAATGATGGTAATGATAATATTGATTATAATTTCATCAACAAAAAACTATGATAATATCAATAATAATAATAATAATAATAATAATAATAATAATAATGATAATAATGATAATAATAACAGTAATGATAATTGGTGATGATGATGATAATGATAATCATAATATTAATGATGATGATGATAATAATAATAATAATAATAACTATAATATTAATGATGATGACGATGTTGGTAACAATAACGATAATAATTATCATTGTAACAAATAATTACAACAATACCAACAACAAAAAGAACGACAACAACAATAACAATAATGATAATAACACTAAAACCAATAATAATGATAATTATGCCAACTGACATAATCCGAATAAAAAACATGAATAACTATAACAAAGATGACCGCAATAAAACGAACGCATCGGCCGCTGGCCCTGGCTGCGAGGGCGCTGGACGAGGCCAAAGAAGGTCCCGTGATTCGCGCCAGTTACGTGACTCGCACGACAGGCGCTGATGGGGCGCTGTTCTCCCGGGCTCGTGTCCCCCTCCTGCAAATGGCGACAAATGACGGAGGGAGGAGGCAGAAATCGGCGCGAATGAGCGTCCCTCCCGTTCAGTATTTCATAGCCTGATACAGGAGGTTGGGGCTAATGGACGAAGGGGGGAGGGGCTAGGCGTGCGGACGCGTGTGGTGGGGGGGGGGGTTGCTCTGTGGAGGTTGGTGTTATTTCTTATTGTTTGTTTTTGTTTTTTTTTGTTTTTTTGTTTTGTTCCTTTGTGTGTTATTATTATTGTTATGCTCCACTCTGCTTCTGTTGCAGGAGTGGTATATTTGTCCCGCAAATTTGGTCAGCGACTTTGTCTCCGTTTGTCTCCAATACAGTTCCCTGTCTAATTCTTTCAATCTGGTTTGTTTATTTGGGACTATCAAGTACTTCTTGTACATCTGCTTTTTTTTTTTATCTTTGTTGCAAGCTCTTGATAACTGCATTCATCTTCTCTTCTTTGGTGCAATCGATTATCAAACATCCACCCTGAGCTCTAGAGTACCTTTAACTATTATGCCTCGTGATGCGTTCGATGACGTAATCTGCTTAGATTGAATGATAAGGTTTTGATTCTAGAAAAGGTTGCCTTTTGTGTTCAGTCCATATCGGAGTAACATCACTCTGCAGACTGACCCAGTCGTGTCATCATCGTCTGAACTATTGCTGTATGTATGTCAGATTCCTCTTCCTCGATCTTCCCTTGATATATATATATATATATATATATATATATATATATATATATATATATATATATATATATATATATATATATATATATATATTTCTTGCTCTTGTTACTTCAAGGGTACAAGCCATCACGCACTGGTCTCCTAATTTTCTTGTCAAGTTGTTTTTACTTTTCGCCACTCTAGAAGAGCTGCTCACAACTCAAGATTCAAAAGAGCCAATGTCACCATATAGCTTTATATCTAATACCTTCACATACACTTCTTGGATATTCTGGTCTAATTCTTTTCTCCTTCATGCCGTCTACTTACAGTCCTAGGCATTTTTAATCACCTCTCTTCTTTATACTTTTTATAGTTATATATGAAAACTATATGACATTAAACATTTTGGGAAAGAAACAGCATTCATGTTAGTATCAACGCTAAAAAAACAGACAATTCAGACCAGCCACTCTAGGACTTCTTCCCTATTAACGTGCAGCTTAAGGCCGATGTACGAAAGGTGGTTCACTTTTTTTCTTCATCTTCTTTACTGTTACATATTTGATTACAACTTATTTTCGCAGCATTTGTGTATAGCGTAAGAAGGATAGGACAGATATCTCCCTTTTAATGGGTACATCATTAAGGATTATTATTTTAGTTTACTTTATGCTAACGTATATGATTTCTGAAACGATCCCAAACATTTTCAAATATCCGAATGTCCTTTTGTTGTGTAGTCCGTCGGAAGTCTTCTGATACGTCAGTCCATGTTATTTTATTTCTTTTTCTTTTTTCTCGTTCCTAACAGTAGTAGACTTTCTTTTGTTTTGTGAGGACATCTGCCATCTGATCACACACTAGTAACAACTTCCACACTGCCTGTAATTACTAGCAATTATTCCTTTGCTCTTATCTTTATGAAGTAACACAGTCTTTCCTTTTGTCAACCATTCTGGTACAGAGCCTGTGGTCAGCTACTCCGTTATTTGGTTTGGCAACCTTTTGTCGAGACTCCTGATACTCTTTGGCTAGTATCCCTGTGCGCTGCCTAGCCAGGATGGGTTAGTCCATTAGGCATCTTGAACAAATAAAAAGATAAATAAACATACTCTCCTCCGTAATAAAAAAAAGCATGTCCTGTTCTATCATTTCGCTATACATACAGTCAGCTGTTTTTGTGTGTGTCCCTTTTCTTTGCTTCAAATACCTTCCCAGATTTCTTTTGCTTCGTGTGAGTTGGGTGCAGTGTTATCCGATCTTTGATAGCTAGTATTCAGTGTCTGATAAAAACGGGACATTGTTTCTGAATGTCCTGATCTGCTGGTGCTGATTAATTCCGTTATTATATCTCTTAATCTTAGTAGTTCTCGCTTTTGCTTTTTGTTGTGTTTCTTCTCAAACGCCCTTTAATTAAGTTCCCTTGTTTAACCTTAAACTTCTTGCTGTATATGTATTGAAGTTTAATTTCCATTTGTTAGTCTACTCCAAAAATGCTGCTTCGCTGTTTCTGCAATAGGATTCGTGTCAGTATTCTGTGTAACATTTCTTTGTCTATATTTCGTAATGTAGTTTTGATAGTTCGCCGCTCACCATTTTTTTTTCTTTGTGTCAAATATATTTTCCTTCCTCTGTCAGAAGCTGCCCCCCTCCTCCTCCTTCTTATCATCATCATCATTATCATCATCATCATCATCATCATCAGCAGCAGCAGCAAGAACATCATCATCATCATCATCTTTATTATCATATTTACACACATACATGAATACAAACACACACACACACACACACACACACGCACACGAAAACACACACACACACACACACACACACACACACACACACATACACACACACACACACACACACACATATATATATATATATATATATATATATATATATATATATATATATATATATATATATATATGTGTGTGTGTGTGTGTGTGTGTGTGTGTGTGTGTGTATATACACATATATATATATATGTATATATATATATATATATATATATATATATATATATATATATATATATATATATATATATATATATATCTTTTCCACCACGCCACATCCAAGGCTGAACCCGGCAGCCTCGACATGTTCCCTTGCCAAGGACGACCTCATCGTGAGTCAAGTGTGACCTTTACAGTAGACTTGTGATTTCTTCCCTGCGGCGCAATTACATGATTTCCATCACAGAGACAGTGTATATTATCAGAGGAGAATTAGAAAGAATTATTCGCTGAGTATTTCCTTAATAGTCCCACAGTGACATGACCCACAATAGTTCCCTTGACATATGAAATGCGAGCAGGACGCGACAAACGAGCGGGTGTCATGGTGTCAAAGCGATGCAAGAACAGATGAACAGTTCCTTGTTCTTCTAAGATAATTTTCTTGTCCTGCACTGGAAAGAAGCGATTCCTCAAAAGCTCTCCCTCTTTTTAATCCAATCAGCCACTTTCTACCTAACGTGATTTTCTATAAGCGTTAATATATACAGAAACAAAAACATCACCAGCATTAACAACAATACCAACAACCTCAAAAGTTCTCTATGATTCTGCACACCCTTTTTTCATAATCCATCGTGGTCAGAGTGTGGAGATATGGTCACTGGGTAATACTAATGCTTTGGAACGATTGCGGTCGCCATAATTGCACACCTGAGACAAGCCAGCCGTGGCAAAAGGGAGAAAGTGGAGACGGCGGCGGAAAAGGGGAAAAGGGGGCGTGTCTGTGTGGACGGCAGGTAGGCAGGCTGATGGGGTAACATTTGCGCAAGTTTCCTGATGGACAAAGGCCCTATGAAGCCTTTATGATATCTAAGTGCTGGCGTAAATGAAAGAAATTATAAGTCCGTACATTATGGACTGCATACTTATATTATTTACACTCTCACATATCTCTCTCTTTCGCTCTCTCTCTCTCTCTCTCTCTCTCTCTCTCTCTCTCTCTCTCTCTCTCTCTCTATATATATATATATATATATATATATATATATATATATATATACATGTGTGTGTGTGTGTGTGTGTGTGTGTGTGTGTGTGTGTGTGTGTGTGTGTGTGTGTGTGTGTGTGTGTGTGTGTGTGTATTGCTACGATAGTCCAGTGGTTAGAAGACTGGACTACGACCCTCATGGTTGCGAGTTCAATTCCCCGCCACGGCAGCCGTAAAAATGCCTGAGCTCCAACTGCTGGCTGGAGCTCGAGCTCATGGCGAGAAAACGACATGTCGCATTGAGAAAGTCAAGCGCAGGTGTCATAGGGGAAGTCGCCTCCGTGACACAAGTGTTAACGCGCCGAACCGCGGTTGATTAGGAAGGGCATCCACTCAGGGAAGGATGGTACTGCCAAATAACTTCTCAATAGTGAATTGAGAGAGGACTATATCTTGCAGTGGGATGAATGGCTGTTGAAAAGTGTGTGTGTGTGTGTGTGTGTGTGTGTGTGTGTGTGTGTGTGTGTGTGTGTGTGTGTGTGTGTGTGTGTGTGTGTGTGTCTGTGTCTGTGTCTGTGTGTGAATATATAACGTGCTCTCACATGAATCAGTGATAGGGGCACAGAGTACACTTGTTGCACAGATACAGATGAATCACGACTTACTCTGATAAGCAAAAAATTTAGATATAAGATAACCAACAGATTCCTGGTGTGGAAAGACACAAAACCAGAGATATCAGCTTATCAGCACAAATAATGTTCCTTTTATCTTTACGCTTCTGTAGCTCAAGTGAATACATCAACAATAAGGAAGTCATAATGCTTAGAAAATATTTCGAAAAAGAAAAGACGAGAAGATCTTTTCTTGAGACCTATGAAGTCAGCGTCTCTTCAGGAGGAAGGCCACACGCCAACCACGTCGCCGGCGGAGTGATCGTGAAATTGGCAATTTTGTTCATGCGGATTCTTAATTGGGAGGTTCTGGGGATGGGGAGAGAGGGAAAGATGTCGAATCTAATTGCCACGGAAGAAAGTGCAATCACAGGCGCCACTGATTGCGTCATTGTTGGTGGCGACCACGTGGGAGGAATGTGTGATTACTCAAGCGTTTGCAATCCGAAGGAGAGTGAACAATGGATGTCTGAGGCCTGAGAGCGGCAGCGGTGATGGCAGATGAGTAAAAAAACGGAGTCGAAGGCAGAAACTTGGCGTATTGAATCTCGAACTTTATTCATGTTATTCCGGAAGTCGGTACAACATTCGGTCGCGAACGCACAAAAAAGAACGAATGGAAATACAGAAACTTTGTTGAATTACAATGAGGCTTTCTAGGGACCCATTATATTTGTAGAAAAAAGGAAGAAGAGTCTTTTTGTCCACCCCAGGAAGGTAAGGAAATGGGGCTTCACAACATGAGGAACAACTTAAAGACATCGCAGCTTAGTGACAAACAGACGTACAAAGAAATATGATGGGAAAGCAGAAGAGAACTTGTAAGCCAGATGAAATTTTAACAATACTAATTACCTTTCGCAGAAGATCACGCACAAAAACACGTATATCATGTATACAAGTGCATATGAACAACTTCAGAATGCCTCTATGCCCCTACGTACACACACACACACACACACACACACACACACACACACACACCTATATATATATATATATATATATATATATATATATATATATATATATATATATATATATATATATATATTTCTACATTTATTTCGACACACACACACACACACACACGCGCACACACACACACACACACACAACACACACACACATCATCATCATCATCAAGGGGCTAACGCCGAAGGGGGTGCATGACCGCATCCACCCTTCGCTTCCAGCCACGAGAATCCCTCGACACGAGTCTCCAGGCAGGCCCACGGCCCATCTTTAATTCCTCGCGACAGGTCTCGTCGAGCTGCCCAAGCCATGATCTCCTGGGTTGTCCCACAGGCCTCCTCCACCCAGGGTTGTCTCGCAGAGAGACAACCTGATGGGCAGGGTCGTCCACAGGGAGACGAGCTAGGTGGCCATATAGCCTGAGTTGGCGATCCCGGATTATGCAAGTAACAGGTCCCATGCCAGTCTCACGGTGTAACCGCCGGTTGGACACGTGGTCCTGCCAACTGTACCCCATGATCCGGCGAAGGGACTTGTTACAAAAGGCATCAAGACGAGACTCCAAGACACTGGATAGCGTCCAGGTTTCGCTTCCGTAGAGCAAAACTGGCAGTATCAAGGCCTTGAAGACACGCAGCTTGGTCCTTCTGCATAGGTACCGACATCTCCAAATGCTCTTGTTGATCGAGTTCATGGCTCCTGTTGCCAGACCAATCCGTCTATTGACTTCTTGGTCTGACAGCCCAGAGATATGGACTACGCTACCAAGGTATGTAAAACTCTCTGTAACTTCAACATCCTCGCCGCAAGCATGGATCGACTGAACGGGTTCCCCTAACAGGCCCCCAAAGTCCTGAATCTTGGTCTTGGTCCAGGAGACCTCTAGGCCTAGGGGCTTCACCTCATTGCTAAATGCACCAAGAGCCGCCACCAGTGACTCCAAGGACTCAAAGTCAAGGTCCGAGACCTTGATATTGCCTAGTGTTGCTTCACACTGACTTTGGGCTAGTAGCTCTGCCCATTATCCAGTCCATACAGGTGCTGAAAAGTATTGGTGCTGGGACACAGTCTTGCCTCACCCCTGAATTAACAGGGAAGAAGTTCGACAGACCTCCATCACACTTTACAGCACTTTCAGTACCAGTATAAAGGCTTGCTATTAGGCCAATAATCTGTGTCGGAATTCCCGAGTCTCAGGATCTCCCATAGCTATTCCCGATGCACCGAGTCAAACGCCTTCTTGAGGTCGATGTAGGTTGCAAGCAACTCACGACCAAACTCACGACAGCGTTCCACAATTACTCGAAGCGTTGGTATACGGTCTATCGTGGACTTGCCAGGAGTAAATCCAGACTGCTCCGGTCTCTGATGCCTTAGTAGGTGGTTGCGGGCCCG
>NC_051398.1:34153376-34163376 GCF_015228065.2 Penaeus monodon
GGGTTCTGCAGCCTTCCTCCTCTCCCCTCCCCTTCCCCCTCCTCCGTCCCATCAAGGGAGAGGGAGAAAGAAATGTCCCTGAATTGGTCCTTTTAGCTTAAGAATGACGATACTAGGGGGGGCTGGGGGGAGAGTTCCATGCATCGTTTCTTCTTTTCGTCCTTTTTTCTCAGCGTTTTTTCCATTCTTTTTACTTCCATGCCCTCGCTTTTTTTTTCTTTTTCTTTTCTTTTTTTTCTTCCTGTCACTTCTCCCTCCGTTTCCTTTTGCTTCGAACTTTCTTTCAGATTTTCTACTTTTGTTTTTGTTTCTTCTCTGTCTCTCTCTTTCTCTCACGTTTCCTTTTTTCCCTCCCTCTCGCTTATCCCCCTTTATCGCCTTCAGCTTGAGAGAGAGAGAGAAAACAACAACAACAACAGCAGCAAAATCACGCTAATCAGCCAGGGAACCCAAACAGCCAAGGAGCTCCGTCAGCGCGGCCGAGAGGGACCCGAGGAAGGCGCCGACGCAGCTCCTCTCCAATAAGCAACAAGTACCTGAGGAGACCTGATCACAGACCTAACCAAGCAACGCCCAAGGGAGAAGATCGCGTTGCTGTTCGTGTGATGGCCGAACCTCCTCATTCATCCGAAGTTGGGTTTTATTTTTTATGAGAAAGTCGTTCTTCAAACCCAAATAGATTTTATGAGAAAGTACAGTAGTTTTTTTTTTGTCTTGTTCTTTTTTTTTTTCTTACCGGAAGCCGTTTCTACTTTATGAGAAAGTCCTGGTCTTCGCCTGACGTCGGTTTTCTTTTAGGAGGAAAATCTTTCCCCAACCAAAGATGAACTTTATGAGGAAGTAAAGCGAGAGTAATTTTTCACCGGAAGCTAGGTCTTATTTTATGAGAAAGTTATGAGAATGGATGTTGACGTCGTTGCCTTTGGGAGATAAACGTGAGTCGTGCGTATTTAAGCGTCTTAGACATGTCTCAATGCTCGGGGTGATTCTTGAACATTTGCTCTATTGTGGGGCTTCGCGGATTAAGCTACGTGACTGCTTTCGAACTCAAGTAGACAGAGTGGCTTCAACGGGACATCTCTCTGAAAATATATCTGTTTTTACGGTGGCTATGATGATGATGATAATGAAAATAATGATAATAATAATAATGATAATAATAATAATAATAACAATAATAATAATGATAATAATAATAGTGATAATGATAACAACAACAACAATAATAATAATAATAATAATAATAATAATAATAATATTAATAATAATAATAATAATAATAATAATAATGATAATAATGATAATAATAAGTGAGTTCAACGGAACACATCTATGAAAATATTTCTGTATTTACGATGGTAATGATAATAATGATAGTGAAAATAGTAATAATAATAAAAATAATAAGTACTAATAATAGTAACAATGATAATAATAATAATAATAATAATAATAATAATAATAATAATAATAATAATAATAATAATAATAATGATAATAATAATAATAATAATAATAATAATAATAATAATAATAATAATAATAATAATAATAATAATAATAATAATAATGAGTCGCTTCAACGGGACACCTGTATGAAAACATTTCTGTATTTGCGATGGTGAAAAGTAAAACAAATGATGTGTGTGAATGACGCATGGAATGATAGAATGACGGGCAATAGTGACGACAACGACAACAAGAACAAATTGCAATATTGATAGTAATAATGAACACAATAATAACAATAACAATGGTAATGATAGTGATGCCCATAGTAATAGTAATGATAGTAATGGTGATAATAAGGATAATGAGGATAGTGGTAATTGTAATAACGATAATGATAATGCTCATAATAAGAACAACAATAATAATAATGATAATAATAATGATGATAAGAATTCTAATAATGATGGAACAATAATTATAATAATAGTAATAATACTAATGATCATAATGATAATAATAATAATAATAATAATAATAATAATAATAATAATAATGATAATAATAATAATAAAATAATAATAATAATAATAATTGTGATAATAATAAGAATAAGAATAAGAATAATAAGAATAACAATAATAATGAAGAAAATAATAATGATAATAATGATAAAAACAATAACGAAATAATAACAAGAACGAGAATCAAGGAACGGACAAAGAGGATGTATTATCAATCATCAGTTTCACCACAGCATCGTTAATTTCCCAAGAACTCCCATGCTTACTCCCCTCCCCCTACCCCCACCCCCACCCCCACCCCCACCCCCACCAAAAAAAAAAAAAACTGGACTCACAGACAATATTTTTCTCGTCCTCCACAACCTTCTTACGTTATCAATATCTAATCCGCCAAACTGCACCGGGACTTTGCACACTTCATAGCCGGGAGAGAGAGAGTTGTGATAAATGGGAATAAAAAGAAGAAGAGGAAGAAGAAGAAGGAGAGAGAGATAGATAGATAGATAGATAGAGAGAGAGAGAGAGAGAGAGAGAGAGAGAGAGAGAGAGAGAGAGAGAGAGAGAGAGAGAGAGAGAGAGGAAAAATGAAACGGGTGAATACGAGTGAATAATTGCAAATTGCAAGATATTACCGTATTATACTTCATCAGAGTGTCTGATTAAGGAGCAAGACTAAAACTCTAATAACAAGATTTGCATTGTGGGATTGTATGCTCCCATTCATATTTTTTTCTGCAATAAAACAAAATTAAATCGGTCATTTTTGCCTTGCCATGCTATCTGACAATGAAACCGACTTAACTGAACACTATTTTACAAAAATTTTGCAACAACCAAATGCATTCCTAACTTCCCAGTGGAGATAAATCGTTAAGAATAGAAGAGAATAGAATAAAATAAAAGGCATGCGAACAAGACAAGGCGCAAAAGATTATCAGCATCAGACACTCATCTTAAGTTGTGAGAGAAGTAGTCATCTATCAGTCATAAGAGATTAGATTACTTTATCATTTTTATATCGCTCACACCTACTTGACATATCGCTCGTTTGAATGTGCATGAATATATGAGATGATGAGCATTATTTTGAATATGATGTATTGTTTTATCAGTTTGATTCTTTCTTAAAAAAAAAAAGCCAAAGAAAACACATATAATCATTTCTTTTCCTCACTATTCACAGACGGGACAGGATGCTGGTTCTTGAGAGGATGTCGCTAGAGGGCTGGGAATAAGGGTTACGTAGGATACTGTGCTTGTGGTCTGCGTACGTGGTAAAGGGAGGGGGAGAGGGGAGGGGCAAGGTGGTGGGGGTCGGGATGGGTGTTTCTGGTTATAAGCGAGGATGTTGATGAATTCATGTACGTGCGTTCGGTTATATATTATTCTCTCTCTATCTCTTTCTTCGTCTCTCTTTCTTCGTCTCTCTCTCTCTCTCTCTCTCTCTCTCTCTCTCTCTCTCTCTCTCTCTCTCTTTCTTCGTCTCTCTTTCTCTCTCTCTTTTCCCTTTTTTTTTTTCTTTTTTTTTTTTGCTTTGTCTCTCTGTCTGTCTCACTTTCCCTGGCTCTCTCTCTTTCGCTCTCTTGTTCTCCTTCCCTTCCCTCACTCCCTTTAACCCTTCTTGCCTTCTACCCCTTTCTGCGCGCCGTGTGTAAGCTCTCTAAAAGACTTCCTCTTCTGTTTTTTCCCATTCAGCCCCAGCACTTCGATCGCCTTATTAGTAAGCGCGAACTATGGTTTTTTGAGGCTCTCAGTGTTGCCACCGGTTCCCCTCCACCCTTGAGTTATCACGCTTTAAAACCATTTTATTACAGCTATTACGCACCGCAGCCTGTTATCATGTCTGACCCCCGAATCCCCTTTATTGAACCCCATAGAGGGTTCTGCTCCTATAACCCCGCGCTAGGGTGGATTCCGCGACCGCTGGCGTTACGGGTGTTGTGGCGTTTATGATAAGAGTCGAGTGTCTGATTTCAAAACACAGAGTGACCGCGGCCTATAAAATCCATTCAGGAGAGGTCGGATGGGGAGAATATTGTTGCCTTTGTCGTTTGTCTGGGAGGCGTCCCCTTGTGTTGGAAATGTTATTGGTTATCTGGGGACAATACGTGTTGACATTAGAGCATTTAACTGTAACGGCAGTTGGAGGTAACGAAGTATAAGAAACTTGATTTTTTCCCATCGTTTCCTCGGGTATAAGAAACTTGATTTTTTCCCATCGCTTCCTCGTAAACATTTGGACAGCGCTAACCGAAGAGGGATTCAATCTACCTCCCAGATCTCAGAGTTAAGACACTGCCATTAAACTTGAGGAAGGCGATAGTAACAACTGAAAGAGCCTTTTTAACTATCGACGAACTATCAGCAGTCAGACCGTCCGCCAAGATTTCGCAAACATATTTTTACTGCGCTTAGAGTGGGAGCAACACTCGACCTATATACACATACCCTTCGTCTCCACTCTGCCCTCCCTCTCCCCTTTGCCCCTTCATCGTTCTTCACTCCTTTAGCTTCGGCTGCCCTTTCCTACTCCCTCAACCCGTCAATTCTCTCTCTCTCTCTCTCTCTCTCTCTCTCTCTCTCTCTCTCTCTCTATCTATCTATCTAGCTATCTATCTATCTATCTATCTATCCATCTCTCTCTCTCTCTCTCTCTCTCTCTCTCTCTCTCTCTCTCTCTCTCTCTCCCTCCCTCCCTCCCTCCCTCCCTTCCTTCCTACCCCCTCTCTCTCTCTCTCTCACTCTTTTTTCCTCTCCCCTCCCTCCCTCTCCCTCTCCTTCTCCATCCCTCCTTCCCTTCCTCCCTTCCCTCCTTCCCTCCCTCTCTCCCTCTCTTCATTTTCCATCTCATTCCAATCGCATACAAAATGCCAACGTAACTTTTACAACCGTAAGTCATAAATAAATCACTCTCCTAACACTCCTCTTCCCTCCCTTCTTCCCCTATTTCTCTCAACCCCATTTTTTTTCTCTCTCCCTGCCTCCTCCCCTCCATTCTCTCCCTCGCCCCCGCCTCACAAGCACCCCACCTGAGCGATATGGGAGGAAGTAAGTGGCTGCCACTTGACCCGACATAGAGAAAGGTCAAAGCATATGTCGATAAAGGGATAAGAGGCGGGGTAGGCTTGCCAGACGCCGAAAAGGCCTATGGCTAACACTAATGCTATTGTAAATGTCTTAACATATATATATATATATATATATATATATATATATATATATATATATATATATATATATATACACACACACACACACGCACATATGTGTGTATATGTTTGTATATATATATATATATATATATATATATATATATATATATATATATATATATATATATATTTGTGTGTATGTCTCTCTCTTTCTCTCTCTCGCTATCTATCTCACTCTCACTTTCTTCTTATTTTCTCTATTGTGGGTTGATCAGTGAGGAATAAAGCCTATATCCCTTTTAGCTGCAGCAATTATATGCCATTTTAAAAGCCACTGAGCGTAGATACGATAATGCATTTCCTTACCTATATGATAAAAAAAATTCGTGACATTTACGTCTGCTTGGTATCAATATCGCTTCATTTATACATCGCCGTTATTAAAGAGAAACGATTTTGGATCTCATTTGCTTCGGCAGATTTCGAATCGTGGGAAAATGCTTTCCCTGGCTGCAGAAATTGACGTGATAAATAATTGTCCTTAAGCCGTAGCACAGGATAAAAGATGGGAAAGGACCGTATCTCACCAACTTAAAAAAATTACTCTCATACATCAAGAATGAAAAGGGAAAAAGATGTTTGTCAGAGCGCGGTATCAAATACGTTTTTACACAGTTCATCTTCCTATCAAAAAGTTTGATATGCAGCAAAGTCTCATAAGAATGATATATATCATGATTAGGTATAAAAAAAGAACTAAGAAAACATAAATATTAGGAATCGTAATAAAAAGAAATAACCAAATAACTAATCCATAAAGAACGAACGAAAAAGTCTAAAATATAAAGAATAACGATAATTTTTCCGATTTTAGAGAGCGCGGGGCCAAGGGAAACCGCCGTAACGGACGCGTTGATTAAAACAAAATACGGTCGGAGGGCGAAGGGAACGCCAGCTCTTTCATCTCGAATTTCATCCATGTTTCACGGTCCTTGGGATGCTTTCAGACTCCAGATAGAAGGAACGTACACTCTCTTGACTTTGTGCTTTCGGGAAATGTTAAAAAAAGGATTTGATAAAAAGTGGGAATTAAGGAGAAAACGAGGAGGTGAGAAGAAGACGTTAGAGGTATAATCCATTATGAGAGATTATCTGTATAAGCTTTGGATTGATTATATAAGTTCAAAGGTATTTTTAATGTTATATAAAATACATTCAGCCTACGCCAACACAAACCAAATAAAAAAGAAAGAAAGAAAGAGAGTAGAGCAGTAGAGCAACATCAGAAATATCAGGATGTAATATTTTGCATTAATCCCAGAGTCTCTAGTGATATATGACCGAGTGGATGTGTTAGCAAAATTTGATAAGTAATATTGAATAATCACACTGTTTATTTGTGCAGTCATGATCAAGACCAAACAGCTTTCTCCTTTATTCATTTATTTATTAGTTTGTATATTTATCTATTGAATATAGAGATGAGACATCTACGTTTCTATCAAAAGCTACGTGCTGTCTAGCAGGTGATATAGATTATAGAAACTATTAGGCAGGGGGAGAGAGGGGTAGTGTGATGGAGGAGGGGGGGAGGTCACTGGGCTGGGGGAGGGGGTCACTGGGCCGGGGGAGGGAGAGGGGGTCACTAGGCAAGGGGAGGGGGATATACAAGTGTTCAGTGAAGGTCAGGGGAGGTGCTGAATATGTGTCTATTCTGGGCTTAACATGCGGGACGGGAAAGCTTTGGTCTCTTTACCTTCGTGCTTTTTTTAAAGATCCTGAAAAAAAAGGTTATTATAAGCTGCTTTATTTTCTATTTACTTATTTATCTTTAGCATCGTCACTATCATTATAGAATAGTGACAAATATGCATGCGTATTATCATTAATCACCATTAATGTATTCACTGGTATTTGCAGGTCATCGGGGATTGACATTGAAAACTCTGTGCACACTTGATACTGTAGATGATTTATCCAAACACAGCAGTATATAATGAGAGATACTTATTCGTCTGTCGGTGAAGGGAAGTTGACTAGTTGCATATAAACTTAGAAGTTTGATGCAAGACTGAAAGTTTTAGTGGTTAACATGATTAGGTAAAAGTATAAATAAGGTGAAAATCAGGATAACATGAAAATATGACTAGATAAAAAGTTAAATATGTACACCTAGCAGGGGGAAAGTTACCCTAATGGTGAAAACTCCTTACACACAAGAGATGATGATGGTGAGTCTATATTTACACATGAGTGTGAAGATGGTGAGGGTCTTGTGTGGATAAGCGGAAAATGTGTGTGTGTGTGTGTGTGTTTTATATATCTTTCTCCCTCTCTCCCTCTCCCTCTCCCTCCCTCCTCCCCTCCCTCTCTCTCTCTCTCATACTCTTACGCGCACAAATGCACACTCACACTCACACTCACACACACACACACACACACACACACACACACACACACACACACACACATACACACACACACACACACACACACACACACACACACACACACACACACATATATATATATATTTTATATATATATATATATATATATATATATATATATATATATATATATAGAGAGAGAGAGAGAGAGAGAGAGAGAAGAGAGAGATAGAGAATGATAGAGAGACAGAGAGAGAGAGAGAGAGAGAAAGCCGGGGTACTGAGGGGGGAGGGGAGGAGAGTGCTAGAGCACCAGGTGCAACTCACTCTATCACCGATCTAGCACACTCTCTGCATAATCATATGTAACGTAAAATACAGCTAACATGTAAAAAAAAAAAAATTATCATCGGGAAAATATGTTAATGTTTTCCTGTGCCCAATTTTTGTAGCTTTCAATTTGCCTGAATTTTCAGAGTGATGAGCAATATTTACTGTTAATAATGTTGCACTTTCAATGCTATTGTGATGATTGCTAGAGAGAGAGAGAGAGAGATATGGAGGGAGAGAGAGAGAGAGAGAGAGAGAGAGAGAGAGAGAGAGAGAGAGAGAGAGGCAGAGAGAGAGAGGCAGAGAGAGAGAGAGAGAGGAGATAGAGAGAGTGGGGGGGACTATTGATACTGTCGGACTTTCATTGCTATTGTGATGACAGAGACACAGACAGACAGACAGACAGAGAAGAGAGAGAGAGAAAGAGATAGGGAGAGAAAAAAGGAGAAAGAGAGACAAAGAAAGAGAGAGAGAGAGAGAGCCAAGTCAACCAGAGACAGAGACATCGAAGCAAAGAAAGGCATTGAGAGGAAAGTGAAACATAAACAACGATGTAAAGAGAAGAATAAAAAGAATGAGGATCTAATACAGAAATTTTGAAAGGCCAGACACAACAGACACACACGCGACGCAGACTCGGCAGACGAAATATGCCAGGTATGCAGTGCTACAGATATGTGTATTTGCATTGAGATAAGTCTTATTTTCAGGCTTGCTAAATTACTCATCTTCTCGCGGTGGAAGGAATGTGATGCTATGGAATGAACGATAAGAATGGTTGTAAGAGACAGTCGATGATAAAAATGAAGAAAGAGAAATGTTTAAAAGGCAAGTAAAAAAGAAGAAAAATAGTTGTATGGTTCAAATGCAGAATATGATATAATGACAATGATAAGGATCAAATAATAGGAAATGAATAAAGAAGAGAGAGAGAGAGAGATAGACAGACATACAGATAGATAGATAGATCGATAGAGAGAGAGAAGAGAAAGAAAAAAGAAAAAGAGACAGAGGCAAAGAGAGACAGAAAAGCAGAGAGACACAAGATACATAGAAAGACACAATGATACATAGAAAGAGAAATAGAAAACTAAAGAAGAGACAGGAGGGAAGGAAGGATGGAGAGAAAAGGTAGAAAGAGCTGTATAAAGGCTTGGGGGGACCGGTGTGAGGGTGTGGCTGGCAGGTGAGTGTAGACAGATGTTACACAGGTGTGTTTATGACGAGGGGGGATGGGGTCAAGGGGGGTTATATGTAAAGTTGGAAGAGTGAGTGAGTTTGTGAATAATGAAGGGAAAGTGTCAGAAACCGTGTGAACAGCGAGAGAGAGAATTTTTAAAATATATAAAAAGAAAAGTTTAATTTTACGTCTGTTCAGGGTAGAGTGGAGTTACTTTGGATGTCGAGGGAGAAGATTTATTTTTCGGAGTTGAGGGAAACGTGTCTCTTTACATCAGGGTTGTGTTGTCACGGCACTCAGAGGGTTAGGAGAGCGCTGTTGTTGCTAAGGCGTGGATGAGTCCTTTTCTTCTCTCTCGTTAATTTTATGTCTGTTTTTGTGTGGAATTGTTTTGTTTCGTTTCGATTATTTTATTTGCTGAATGGCCTATATGTTCGGTTGCCCCTTCCCCTCTCTCTCTCTTTCTCATTCATATTGTTACAGAATTTCAGATATTCCCCATAGCTTTAGCCCTTACCAGAGAGAGAGAGAGGGAGAGAGAGGGGAAAAGAGAGAGAGGGAGAGAGGGAGAGAGGAAGAGAGAGAGGAAGAGAGAGAGAGAGAGAGAGAGAGAGAGAGAGAGAGAGAGGAGAGAGACAGAGTGCGAAAGCGTGAAGGCGAGACGCCAGGAATGAGAAACAGGAGGAAAAACCGTGATACGCTCTTCACCACTCTCGGATTCCCCGGCAGACTCGCATTCCTGAAGGCGCTGGGAGCACCGCCGAGGAATCTACGAGAGAAGGTGGTGCGCGGGTCTCAGGATTTATCATCGGAGGCGATTGCATAGCTGTGACGTGACATCATGGACGATACTCATTTACGTTTATTTATACATGTATTTGTGGATCTACGAAAGAGGGGACTGTTTGTGCGAGGGAGTAAGGGAAATATATATATATATATATATATATATATATATATATATATATATATATA
>NC_051398.1:34183376-34185876 GCF_015228065.2 Penaeus monodon
GGAGGAGGAGGAGAAGGAGGAGGAGGGGGAGAGGAAGAGGGGGAGGAGAAGCAGAAGGAAGAGAAGGAGGAGGAGGAGGAGGAGGGGCCAGCTGGAGGAGGAGGAGGAGGAGGAGTCAGACGCGAGAGGGGAAAATGCGGGCGCCACCACATTCCGGCTCCGCGATAACCTTTTCTTGGTGATATAATTACGTCCGTCTAAACTCTCCTTCACGCGAGGGAGGGGGTAAGGGGGTGGTAAGGGAAGTTAAGGGGAGGGGGGTAAGGGAGTGATAGAGGGATGGGGTAAGGGAGGGGTGTACGGGGACATGGGAGAAGGGGAAGGGGGTATGGGGGAGAGGGTAAGGGAGGGACAGGGTGTAAAATGGCGTAAGAGGGGAAAGAAAGGGGGGGTTAGAAAGGGGAAGGAGAGGGAAAGGAGAGGAGGGAGGGGATGAGAAAAGAAGGATGAAAACGAGAGGGTAGGATGAGGGAATGAGGGGCAAGGGAGGAGGCCCGAGGGCAAGATGGACGAGGTGGGCATAGAGAGAGATGTGAGTGAGGGGAGAGAAAGTTCAAAGAAGATGATGGACGATTAGAGGCGAGGCTAGAAGAAAGGAAATGAGGGGAAGAAGAGGGGGAGGGGGGTAGAAGAGAGGAAGAAGGAGGAGTTGAAAGGAGAAGTAAATAAGTCAATAGAATTACTTTGAATCAGCACAGACACTGAAATATAAGCTACGTGTCACTGAAAAAAGACAATAATTTTACCGCCAGAGTTACTTTAGATAATTCGCTTGGCGTCCTCAAAACAAAACTGATAAAAATAGATGGAAAAAGTTAGATAAATGAGATGAGGCGTTCAGAGTCAAACGTTTGATCTAAAATCTATGACTCGGAAAAAAAAAATTACATATAGGGGCGAGGCTACGAAGCGCCAGAGAGTGCAGATTAAATTAGACAAAAAAAAATCTTAAATTATCAAAACGTTTCTTTAAAAAATGGTGACCTCAAAATTCCGAGACAGGGTACTCTTATCGTGCTCTGACGTTCTGGTTCTTTGGCAGTTCGTGAGTTTTTGCGCCGCGCCCGAGTGCCGCTGCTGTCACGAGGCGACGCTCGCCCACGGGGGAACGGAGATGCCGCCGGACGTTGCTCCACACCGCTCCACCTGCCTTGGCCGCCGCCGTAAATTCTTCGGCCAAACTCGGGTGTTCTAACATTCTCGACGGGGCCAGGTCGCTTTTCAAGGGATACGCGGGAGTGCCAGACCATATGTGTGTGTGGAGGACTGACCCGCTTGGCACGGGGCGGCCAGTGCCAACGTTTCCTACTGTCTCGTGGCTCTTCGATCTCGCCTTGAGATATCGTAGTGCTCCTGTGGGAAGACTTTGGGCAATTTGCGGTCATGGGAATGTCTCGCGTACTGTCCTATGATACTGGACACCTTGAGTGCGGCCTAGAGGGATGGTCGCAAATTATATTGTGGCACCACGCACTTTCCCTGCGGTCGAGGCATGCGAAAGATATACAGCCCATTATAGAGTAGCGGTCACTCATTTCACGCCCTCGTACAGTGAAGTATATATATATTACCTGTTAGTTCAGTTGTCCTCCTATCAACCTGTTTTTATACCGTCATGACCAAACTTTGTCTTTATACAGGGGAAGTAAGCCTCAAGTAGGACTACGCTTCATTAGGACTATTTCACAGTTCACTGTAGCCTGTAACTCCGCGCCATTGACTTCTAAGTGGCCTTATCGTACATGCACAGTACTTTGACGTTATAATCTCTTAGGGTTAGGAAAGGCCCATAACTCATCCAAGTGGCCCATAGAGCGTTAGTGTCAACCAGCCTTTCTCATTAGCACGTGGTCTGTGGATTAGCTGTAATCTCCGTTGCTATAAATCAGATGAAGCAAACGTCGCCACTTATATCGAGTCCTGCTTGTAAACGCCATTTTCCTCCATTTCCATTTAACATTTGAGAAGTACAAATAGCTAGTGATTAGTAACAGTAAAAGAAAAACGATAAAAAGAAAAATCGACATTGATAAAACACACAAAAGGACGCAAGCTAACAAACACATACACACACAGACATACATACATGTAAGTACACACATATACATATGTACCCAAAACATTCTTTTGCAAGATTACATTGCAAAAGACACGTAACAAGCCTTTCCACGTAAACAGGTCACGGTGCCTCCAAACAAGTCACACGCGAGATGCATCCTCGCCCCGCCAACAGGACCGGAAGACAAGCCGTTCGTTGCGTAAGTTGAGGAGAAGAGAGCTTCCTCACACGCTGCAAGACACGCGAAGTAGGTTACTAGGGCGTAGGAGGAAGGGGCAGAGAAAGGGAACCGCCTCCCCCGGGGACAACTGTAATAAACCTTTTCTCCCCTCGTCAGACTTCTCTCTCCCGCGCGCTCGCTCCTCGGTCCCACATGCACGTCGCGCTAAATCAGCCTGGCCGTCCCATCACCGCTGACGAAAAGACAAAAACAAAAGCGAA
>NC_051398.1:34230876-34233376 GCF_015228065.2 Penaeus monodon
ATATTTCTCAATGAGTTGGTAACATTAATCACTGCTGTTATAGAATATAAGCTTTCACAGTATTGTACTATTATAAACACGATGGCCAAGTTACACACATTTTGGATTAATATCCTATGAATTTTTACATTGTTAGAGTCTGCATGATCATGTATGGGAATCTACACTGTTATTATCAGCTACATTCCATCACCATAAACTTTCAAAACTTAAAACAGTTGGTTGAGCTGTAACAAAGTGTGTCATCACTTGTCACTCTATCCAAACATTTACAAAAACCATATATATACATATATCTTGACTAAATATTTCTAATATATCATTCAGGCCATACATACAGATATATATATATATATATATATATATATATATATATATATATATATATATATATATATATATATATAATAATATATATGTATATATGTATATATATATATAATATATATATATATATATATATATGTATATATGTATATGTATATGTATCCTAGCGATAATTTGTTGCACAGATGCAAAACTAAATTATTATTTTGGAATTTACAGACTGAAGTATTTACAGAATTCCTTATTATCACATATTTTTCATATCTGTGAAAATAGAAACACCCTGTTTGCTTGTAACTGTGATTTTTAAAATTAATTATTAGCTATATTATTTGTTGTGTAATGGACAATTATGAATTTCATACTGGCATGATAATATATATATATATATATATATATATATATATATATATATATATATATATATATATATATATATATATATATATATATATATATATATATATATATATATATTTCTATGATAGAACCTTACAAAACATCTCTGGTGAGATGCAGCATCTGATGTACAGATTCTCTGAATGATTGATAAGATGATACTGATTTTTTCTCAGTAAAAAACAAAGCTGTAGAATAGAAGGTAAGGATAAACCTGTGATTCAAAGAGGAAAGATTGATAAATACTCTGAAACTGTACCATTTTGTAGCAGTCTTGATTTCATATTCATGAGAGAGTGAGAGTCACTGAATTATATACCTTAAATATTGTGTATATTTTGATTATTGTCTACACTTAATGATTTTTCTTTATTTCTAACCCATTTCACCTTTATTTTTCATGCACACTGTTCTGCCTGCCCATCTGAAGCTTGTCACTAATCTGAGAGTGCTTATAAATAATGCAGGGCTAGTAATCAATGTTGTAATAATTCCTTTTAAGGTTGCTTCTTAAGGCCTAACTGAAGTTGCTCATTTTGTTGTTGAAAGGTAAACTCAAGGCATATTGACATTAAATAAAAAAAAGATGATAATAATAATAATAATAATAGAGAGAAAAAAAAACACTTCAATCAAGTTCATAAACAATATTTATATAAATTCCATCTCATTTGTAGTGAATTTGATAAATGTGTGTATTAACAGTAATCATGCCATATTCATGTAACATTTCTTTTCAAAAGTACTAATGTATAACAAGATATTTTCTTATGATTTTTACATGAATGTGATGATATAAGTGTACTGAAATTTTCATTCAGAAAATTTTAAAACAATGATACACATTACAGTATAGTTCACAACCCATTTTTGACCAAGATCATTCAACACATGGAGCATATCAAATCAACACAGTGCATGCGTTTTGGCTTTTGCTTTTACCACTTCACCTTAGCTTATATATGCAGTTACAGTTTGATGGAATTTAGGAAGAATGTTGTGTGATGTTATCATATCCATAATGTACAAACATTATACAGACAAAAATTATCAAGAAACAAGCATCGACATAAGATAAGTTAAGGTAGATTATAATGGGCATAATTTTGTGTTGTGATATTTGTCCATAGTCAAGACAGTACTACCTAGCCAGGATTGTGGCTTAAACCTTATGGTAATAAGAAAATAAAGGAGGTAGAGAAAGAAGTACACACATAAAAGGTGGACATTCTCAGTGTTAAGAGACAGAATGAAATTATTAAAATAAATCAAGATTGGAACCTCTAATCTACTGGTAGGCTGCACATGCCATACAGTTAGCAACTCACAAACATATCAAAGGAACTATGGGTCAAAATATAAAGTGTAATAACGTTTAGAATGAATTTCTGTGGCATTAGGTAGTTTGAAAGAAAAAAAATCATATCCTTTGATAACAATCAACCAAATTTGTGTCAATAACTTTATATTGCAAAGATATCTATACCTAAAACATAGAGAGTTCATGAATAAATAACTCATGAATGCATACCATAGGATAAAATCCCTTCAGTTTTATGAAGGTGGCAGGCATTCTTCATATTCCCATTTCCATTCTTGCAATCAAACTAGTCGTAAATGTTCTGAGTATGTTCTCCAGAGTACTTGCCCAATCTCCCCATCTCTCTACTGAAAATGATCTCATTCTGCAACTGTAAAATAGCAAAAACAATTATGATGGTTCCAGTAGTAACCAGTACATACATTGAATTTAATGCAGCTTCAATATTTTAAA
>NC_051398.1:34238376-34243376 GCF_015228065.2 Penaeus monodon
TGTAAGTTATGATGAGTACAGTTTCCACTGTTGTTTCTTCATGGAATCCACCCCTTGAGTGCTATATACAAAAATGCTCAACCAATACAGACAGACCAACATAAAAGTATAATACATTTACGCAAATATACGGCAGGAGGAAAATCAAATTTATAGTGCATACAATATATATATCATAAACATATATTTGTTAGTCTTAAAGTGGTTTGCAATAAGATACCGACAATCAATAAAAAATACACTGCACACAGGTGCACAAATATTTTATATAATTAAATTTCTAAAGAGTAAATAATTCATAATTACTTACAAAATCAATTGTCTATGCAAGTGTAAATGTGAATGTGTGTGCTTGTGCTAGTCAGGTGCATGTGTGTATCTGCAGAAATCTTTTAGTGTTTGTACATGTCAGTTTTTATGTCAGTGTTCATGTGTATCTGAGTCATCCACTCTTTGCAAATTTAATATTTCATCCAGAGGAACTTTCATACTATTTGTACTATAGGGGAGAAATGGGATATTTCCTAACATCAGGTAAGTATAATTAGTTAATTTTTAAAATTTATTTATTGTTTTCTTTTCTGATTAAATTAATAAAAAAAACAATATTACAATAAATAATATGATACACATTAATGTCACATGTGATGTTCAAATATTTAACAAGTATATTTTGTGCATGAATCTTTCTGTAATTTCTTTCTCTTGAATAAGTATACTATTTTGGCAAATTATAAATCATATAGTAACAAACTTGGGAGTCTATAACAATTCCCTTACATTAACTAGACATTCTTTAAGACTTGACATATTGAGCAAAAACTGGCTTATACATGAAGTGTGAAGGAGTACCTCTGAGATTTAATGAAACTGAAAGCTCAATTGTAATGCATGCATATAAATATTCTAATTCCACTGAAACTGATTCCAAACTCATGTTATCATTGGACTATCAATAAGACTGATAAACATTTTCTCCTAATCCAGTAAATCACACAAATAAGTTTTGGGAGGAACACTAATTTTCGAAGAAAAGTAATACTCTTTGCACTCTCTCTGACAAAGCAATTTAATTTCAACGTCTTTGAGCATAAAACCATGTACACTGCACTTATGGAGTACCAGAAATACTTAACTTTATTTACTTGTTAAATATAAATTCCATTACACATAGTCTAATATTTCTTATAAACATATTCTATATATCTGCATAAAATATACTCTTGGGACTTTATGTATGAGCTGTATATCACAAATGAATATTTTCTTTTAAAACAGATTACTTCCAATCTCTTTTAAAAATCCCGGCAACAACGAAATGATTTACATTTTCTTCTGTCAACAATTTGGGTTCTATAAATCCCATTTTACTACCAAACCTTAAGAGAAGATCCACATTTGATTATCTAAAAGGAACTTGAAAACTGTTTATACTTTAGAGGTAAATGTATTGAACTTTCTATCATTAACATGATCATTTTAAATATCTTCATGTGATGAATCTATGGTTTTGCATTCAAGTCCACTGATTGTAATAAATTCTTCATGACTAAGCCCTGAAATAAATGTTAATATCAATATCAATCAAGAAACAACAACAAAAACACAAGGAACAGAAAAAAAACAAGTGATACTGTACATATTCATATCATAATCAGCCTCTGTTGGAAATAAGATTAATATTCCATTCTGAAGCTCAAAAGAAAATCAACATTACTCTAGTAACATTATAATACAATGAGGTTTTCTTGTTATATAATTCTATGACTGCATACATCTTTACATTATGAAAAAGTGGAATGTTAAGGTGAGCTTGTGAACACCATATGATAAACCCAGGTTTGTATATAACTCTAAAATAGATACACTACAGGACTTTCATTCATAATAAACATTCACTCATTACTGACCCTCATATAAGAAGCACTATTCTCTGAAGTTTCTTTTTTATGAAAATATACCATGAACATTTTTACCTATAATTTGAATTTAGTGAACATCCGTGAATCTATCTTCTCTTCTCTTCTGAGATGACCTGTTTTTTGAAGGCATCATACCCATTTTCCATCAAAACAGATTCGTTGCCCAGCATAGAGGATTTTGTAGTGATATCACAGAGGAGGCTCAGGATGCAGATTATCCATATATCACAGAAGTTTTCCTGAAATTAATGACAATATATAAATTATGCCTCTACTCATAAATATAATAATCATATTAAATCATAAATATCACAGTGAAATGTTACCTCAAGTATATCAACAATACAAAAATCTATATATTTCTATTGTAAATTCATTTTTATGAAAGCATATGTCTTATCTTTGAACAGCATCAATTTTCCAACAGCCAATACAATACCCAATGATATTAATAATACTGATGACACTAAAATTAATGAATCCCAATTGAGTGAATGTGTGTGTGTGTGTGTGTGTGTGTGTGTGTGTGTGTGTGTGTGTGTGTGTGTGCTTGTGAGTGTGAGTGTGAGTGTGAGTGTGAGTGTGCGTGTGCATGTGCATGTGAGTGTGCGTGTGTGAGTGTGTGTGTGTGAGTGTGCGTGTGTGAGTGAGTGAGTGAGTGAGTGACGAGGGAGTTCTCGGGGGTATGGGCATGAGGTGCAGATAAGGGCATGGGTATATCCATTTGTATGTGTAAAATATAGAGAAATTCAAATTCCTAAGTTCTTCCAAAGAATTTACTGTGCTTCTTGAGATCTGTGATTTGCCTTCACCTATTTTTGACTGTAAAACAGTCTGTGTTTACTCCGTTTAGATATTCCTATCTTCCTGGGACTAAAAATACCCTCCTTGATTATGTGGTAAAAAGAGGACATAGCTGTCAAAAGACATTTAGCACAACATTGGTATTATTTCAGGTACTACAAATCTTCCCCCCAAAAATAAAGCACAAAAGAATGTTGAGTTGCTAATGGAATAAAAAAAAAATTATCATCATAATGGTTGTCATCAACCTAAATTTGACTGAAATGTGCTGAGTTCTGAAAATGCAAGAACTATTACCTAAATAACCTGGTCATATTCTCTTAGCTTTGTAAGTATGACCCAATGGTGATCCAACCTACATGACTGTCAATGCACTGGCAATGGCTTAAACTTAGTCTGGAAAAATACACCATATTTTGCTCTAAATTTACATATCCTATCATTTTTAAAGTATTCTGAGAAAGATGGTAAGAGCAATGATATCTCATAACACAACAGAACTATTCTTTCTAATAGGCTGCAGTGCGTTGGCCATACGTTGCAACTAATACATAAGCAATGCTGCAAAACATTCCTTGAATCTGATGCCTAGTTGTTTAAAAGCCATCATTTAGTTACTGACACCTGAATAAACCATAAATAATTAAACATATAAGTCTGTGAGAAACTTATTTGGCAGAGAATATCAAATAAATCATTGAAGCAGGAGTGCCTGTACAAATGTCCTGTCCAACACGTTTTTAATAATTTTTACACACATGCACCTCTAAAAGTGCATAGACGTCACAGAGTCTGATACTAGGTCTAACTTCAGTTACTGCCCTCCTTCTTTGGATTGTCTTATTATTAATGTTATTATAATTAATAGCAATAATAATGATAATCCAATTAATAATAATAATAATAATAATAATAACATCAACAACAACAACAACAACAACAACAATAACAATAATAATAATAATAATAATAATAATAATAATAATAATAATAACAATAACTGAATAAAAACTTCCTGTAAAGGGATAAACAGGTCAGGGCAGGTGGGCTTGTGGAGTGCTTGTGCAACCATCTCTGTGCAATAAAATAAACAAAAAAAACCATGGTGGACAGTGTTCCTAGCATCAAAGGATTAATCAATTAAAATCAACTTCACGAATCCCTTTAAATCCAATAGTATGATTCTACAATCCAGGAAATAATTTTCTGATATAATACATTTGTTTACAATGAACAAATCAAATACATGCTCAAAGAGGGCTAATTATGACAATTCATGGGATTTTTAATATACTTTAGATTTCAGATACCTTATAGTTTTAAGGAAAAAAATCATTATTCACACATCGCAACAGCAGTATTCTGAAGCCAAACTATTTAAGGTTCCAGTTAAACCTTTCAATATGGTAATGCTCTCATAAACCTTATGGTAGTAAAGTGGATTTTGCTATAGTCTCATCCTGTCTGCATTCTTTGCAACATATCAGTCATGGGTGGCTTACTAGCTTAAACTGGGAGACTAGTTTGGAAGGCTTACTGGCTCAGGAAGACTTCTAATGAAAAAATCTCACTTCTGCTTTCTACTTCTGAGATCTTCAACCAGAAACTCCCTGTGGATCTACTGTAAACCCTACAATCCTCTTTTTGAGGAACTCCTTCCAGAAGGGTGAAATTTCTATAATATGAAAATTTTATTCGATGTCATTTGCCATACAGTATTGCATAAAACCACATGTGATACTGAACTCATATGAATAACAATTGCTTACTAAATATATAACCAATGTTTGTAGGATTTCCCCCCCAAAAAAAGTCAGATTATATCTATTTATTCATGTATTTATTTTTTAAATATTTCTGTTTTTTAATACATCTGATATATATATATATATGTATATATATATGTATATATATATATATATATGTATATATATATATATATATATATATATATATATATATATATATATATAATATATATATATATATATATATATATATATATATATATATATATATTCATATATATGTATATATCTGGGTGGCCAAGCCAGCCCAATTCAGTGCTGGTCCCAAGCCCGGATAAATAGAGAGAATGATTACCTAAAAGGTAACACCGGCACTCTCCGTGGAAAGGACCTGGGGACCCTACCACGTACTCACTCCAAGAGCATCACAACATGAAAACTACAATTAAGTATCATGCTGTGACCACGGCGGCTCAGACATGAACCTACCGTTAAAGAAGAAGAATATGTATATATATATATATAT
>NC_051398.1:34245876-34252847 GCF_015228065.2 Penaeus monodon
GTGTGTGTGTGTGTGTGTGTGTGTGTGTGTGTGTGTGTGTGTGTGTTCGTGTGTGTGTGCTCGTGTGTGTGTGCTCGTGTGTGTGTGCTCGTGTGTGTGTGCTCGTGTGTGAGAGAGAGAGAGAGAGAGACATCACAACAGAGATAGCTCTGACTACATACCTACGAACGGAAATGACTGAACAAAACTCATGTTCATGGAAGCAGTTTGCTGGTCTGATCTTGACTGGTTTTGCTGCAAGACTCCTGTTTGTATATTGCATTCTGGCATTGTGGAGAGGTAGCTGGAATGTCCCATGTCAGAACTGGACATGTCCTGAATTGGTTTTGAAAACTGCTTTTGTCCATATTGCTGAGGTTGTTGTTGTAAAGGGACAGAACTAGTGGTGGGAGTTTGAATGTACTGAGGACACATTTGGATTTGTGATTCAAATAGCTGTTCTCCAGATGTGACATTGGCTTCACTTTTAAGCTGGTGATTTCTGTGATGTAAAACAGTCATACACTGGGTTCCTGGGGAAAGCATACTTGAACTTTTTGGATGGTACATACTCGAAGGTTTTATATAATGGCTTGGTGGAAAGCTTACATCTCTCTGGTCATACTGATCAGAAGCCATACTCTGCCCTCTCTGATCATCCTGGCTAGTAACAGGCTTGCTTTGACTTCTCTGGTCATATACACCTTGAGATGTCATGTGTCCAGCTCTCTCATCATAATGACCAGATGAAGATAAACTACCACCTCTTTGGTCATACTGACTAAGTGATGCTAAACTTCCAACACAAGGGTTTGGAGACTGCAAACTTGTGCATCGTTCATCATAAGAACCAGTTGATAAAGTCTGACTTCTTTGGTCACAGGGATTAGGGGACTGACTCATTCCAGCACTTTGGAAAGGAATAGGCATATCACAGCTTCCTGGGGAGGGAGTGCTCCCACTCCTGCTCTGGTCAAATTGTCTTGGAGAAGGAATAATTTTTTGGTCTATGTATCTCGGGGATGGTATATTACTACCTGAGTTTGGACTTTTTGCAGGCTGATTAACAGCATCAATTTGAGGATAACACTCTGGGGAGAGTAAATTTGGACTTCTACTACTTTGCTGCATCCATGAAGAAACATGATTACCAACTCTACTGTCAATGAATTTCCCTGTAGATGCCATACCAACAAACTCTTTATCTTGAGGGCTTAAAGGATATGGAAGGCTTGCAGTATCTTGTTGTTGATTACTATCAACTGGTAATACCTGATTCATTCCTGTTCCTGATGCAAATGCAGTTGCAACTTGCTTGCTCATTTTGCTTTGTATGCTCTCATGAACAGATCTAGGGCTAAAATCAATTTGCATAGGATCTGAACCTATAAGTTCTCTTTGAAAACTAAATTTTTTTGTTGATACCTCTGTAAAAGATTCATTTGGTTTTTGTTTCTTGGTAATGCTGCATATCTTAACTTCCTCAAAGCTAAATCCATCTTTGTCAATTTGAACATTCTGTAAATCCTCACTATAGCATTTAGTGGAGGAATTACTATGAGGTTGTAGTTTTGGCCTCTTGTTTCCTGGGCCTTGCCAGTTAATTTCTGATTCACCTTCCAACTGCAAACTTCTTGAACTGACTGAACTTGAGCATGTGGAAACTTCATCAAGCATATTTTTACTAGGTCCTTCTGACTCAATTTCTGGTTGTTCTACAGAATTAATCATCTTTTGAATTATATCTGGATTAATCAACTGTTTTAGCATCATCATCATCTCTGGGGGAAACTGGAAAGAAAAAACTGTGATTAATGGTCACAAAAATATTTGTATATACAAGTATATATATGTATGTATATGTGTATATACACACACAAACAAACAAAGAAACAAACAATCCAAGAAACACACACACACACACACACACACACACACACACACACACACACACACACACACACACACACACACACACACAAATATATGCCTATTTATATATATATATATATATATATATATATATACAAATATACATAAATATATATAAATATATATATAAATATATATATAAATATTTACATATATATATATATATGTATATATATATATATATATGTATATATATATATATATATATATATATAACATATATTTCTATATATATTTCTATATATATTACATATACAAATACATATTATACATATATATATATATATATATATATATATATATATATATATATATATATATATACCACACCACACACACACACACACACACACACACACACACACACACACACACACACACACACACACACACACACACCACACACACACACACACACACACACATATATATATATATATATATATATATATATATATATATATATATATATATATATATATGTATATATATATGTATATATATATATCATATATGTATGTATAGATGTGTATATATACATATACATACATACATACATACATAGATATATATATATATATATATATATATATATATATATATATATATATATATATATATATATATATATATATATATATATATACACACAGTACATACATATATGTATAGTTTCTTGTAATCAATATATTAATAATATAATATAAATAAGTAACTAATTGGAGAAATATGGCTTACCGACGAAGATACTGAATTAAGATGTTCATCTGACTCTTGACAAGTTATCATTGGTAAGAGTTTCCTTCGCTGGTTCTTGATCTCTGACGCGGCATCTTTCACACTGGAAACAGTTGATGTCTTTAAAATATTTCATATGAATGTCCATTTTTTAATATTTTCTGATACTTATTTGTCAGATTACATATTATACACAAGTGCATGTGCATTGTGCATGTTTCCAAGCACTAATACAAATGAAAAAATGCTCGTACACTTGCATACACATTACACATACATCCCTCCCAACATACATACACATGTACACTTACCTTAAAACTGTATTTATACACACAAAGGAATCCACTTGTCCCTTTTGCTTATTGAATTCCAAGAAGCCTCTTGTTCTTAGGGTGACATATGTACCATCTTTGCACCTAAGTCTGTACGAGACCACTCCTTGACCTTGACTACTCGTGAGCACTGTTGAAGGTAATTAATATTCAGAGTACTCGTACATCATATTCATTACTTCCTGTCTTTAACTCAATGGTGTCCAGTAATTACACAGTATACTGTCATTTTTGTAAATTTTGTTTGTATATAGGTGGCTCCACAAGTGCTCAACCACCAAGGAGCCACCAAGGAGCCAAATTGTAAGCCTACATGTCATCTGATTTCCCATTTTCTCGAGTTTTGGGGATTTTTTTTTTTCTAATACTATTCACATTTTTGTTGTTATTATGATTATTATAATGTTATTAACAATTTGAACGGCAATAAAAAAGTCTTCCCAAAAATCAAGGAAAAGGGTAAACAGAGGAGCTAGATAGGACTAGTAACTGACCCCCATGATGGTTAAACACTTGTGGAGCAATCTATATAGAAAGACAATCAATAACAGAAGACAGTGGACATGGAACGTATTCTTTCCATCCAGCAACAGTGGGTTAATATACTTGAAAGACATAGAAAAAACTGATAGGACTTTGGCAATGTAAGATAATGAACTATTTTATTATTATTTAAGTTTAATTTTATGATAACCCCAATAAAGATAATATTACTTATAAATCAGAATAACACTATAAATTTTACAATCTAAAAGCAAAGCAAATGTTTAATATTCATATAATGTAATAATTGATGTTGGTATAACAGATGCCTTGATACACTGGGGGGGGGGGGGGAGGAAGGAAGGAAGGAAGGAAGGAAAAAAGGAAGGAAGGAAGGAAGGAAGGAAGGAAGGAAGGAAAAAAGGAAGGAAGGAAGAAAGGAAGGAAAAAAGGAAGGAAGGAAAAACGGAAGGAAGGAAGGAAAGAAGGAAGGAAGGAAGGAAGAAGGAAAGAAAATGAAAGAAAGATAAAGAACAAAGAAAAAAAAAAACTCTACATTAATGGGTACTCAAGATGTCTGAGTTAATTATTAGTTACACTATTAGTAAATATAAAATTGAATATTATTGCAATTTTCAAAATATTATCAGATATGAATTAAAAATAAATATCTGTCATTTTAAAAGCAAAAAGTTTCCACTTTTTTCTATTTACTCTCAAATCTAACACAACTTTGCTTTCAAATCTGTTTCCAAAAGGCTACTTTAAGAGAAGCTAAAACAAACACCTTCCACATGAACTTACTGAGCTTCTGTGCCACCACTGACCACAGCATGTCATCTTGGTGCATATAATTAAACGCTGACGTACCAAGAACTTCTGATGGCATTAGACCCGTCACAAACGATATTCTATAAAAGATACAGTTAATGAATACAATGCCAAACGTCACATCAGAAACTAAAGCTATCCTTTCTTTTGAGAAATATCATGGCAAAAAATATGAAATTTATGATAACCCATAAAATATAGATTAAGCTTGTACAAGAAGTTACCACTTTTTAAATTTAATTCTATGTTAATAACATAATAAATTCATAGTATACAGTACAAGTATTTCTTTATATACAAATATGACTTACAAAAGAAGTATCTCCCCAATATACAGTGAAATCTGCCATATATATAAGCTTTGGCATGACTATTATTATGGAAAAAGATGTTTATTTCTTTTTCATAATAATATAAAAAGGAAAATTGAAAACCACCTCAAATACCTGTGATCTGTATAGAGTATCTTCCCATCTGTGCCATGCCTAGTAATGTACTCTTCTTGAGTTGAGTCAACCAGGGAGAGCTCTGTAATGGGTCGGTCCTTTACCACCCGCACAAAACTGACTAGCATATGTGTACCAGTTCTGTTGGCAACTTTCAGAGACTGCACATCCCCATCTGATTCATCGTTGTCGTCATCATCGCCATGCTCTGGAATAAAATGATTATCCATTCCAGCAATACTTCTTTTGTATTCATTAAATGAGAAATACTAGAAAAGGAGAGAGGATACACTGGAAGACAATGGCAAATACAGGACTCAGGAAAGGCAAAGCATTATTGCTATCAAATCAGAGAAAAATGCAGACAGAAAAATTGAATAAAAACTTCAAAACTAACTGAATATAGCATAATAATATCAGATTATGGGTTTTGAGTTATAAGAATGAATTGCTTACAGTAGAGCAAAGAGATATATATGTTAAATAACCTTGTTCAAAATATCTTATAAAACATATTCTTTACCCATTAACCTTAAAACTGACTACCAATATGCTGGCACTTATGGAAATTATATGCTTCCTTGGACTTACTACTTGAGGTACTGGCTGTCTCAGGTGATGATGCCGACATACTTGGAGAGGGCACTGGGACCTCTGCTTGGGGGATTGGTTTCATCTGGCCAACAATGTGAATGATCTCATAACGACCTGGATCATTCCGTGATAATGCCTTTTCCATCATGCGACAAAAAAATGATCTCCTTGAATGTTCTGAAAGTCAAATCAGATATGACAAAAAGATGAACAGTAAAAAAAATATATATATTCTTTAAATCTAATGGTATAATCTATTACTTATCCTATTTCTCAATTTATTTTTACAACAAAAATGTACAGAAAGTATTGTCTGCCAGACTACCTACCTTTTGCCTGAAGCTGATGCTGAAAGATATCGTGGTCATCTGGATGTATAACATTATAGATGCTGTGTCCCAGAAGATCCACCTAAGTAACAAGAGATGCTAATATCTATCACACAATTCAGAGAACACCAAAGCATATCACATATTTATAACAATAATATACCAAAGCCAGCACCGACATATAATCCACGTACCTGACTATGGCCAAAAAACTGCTCCACAGCCTCAGTAATGTAGACAACTTTGCCTGAAGAAGTTACTACCAGCAGGAACCCTCCTACAGCCTGAAAGATTTTAAACAACGGTAATGGAATGTAATTTTGACATATCTGGAAGTAATAATTTGCTAAAATGATAAAACAGAAATAGCAAATGTATTCTGCATACAGTATGTACACATAGAGAAACACTCACATATACATGTGTGTGTGTAATAGGCTTATTTAAACCTATGGGAAAATAGTGAATGAAAGTAAGTGAATGGGTGGGGGGAACGGGAAAGGAAATGAAGGAGAGAGGAGAGAGGAGAGAGGAGAGAGGAGAGAGGGAGAAGAAGGGAGGAGGAGGGGGAGGAGGAGAGGAGGGGGGAGAGGGAGAGGGAGAGAGGAGAGGGAGAGGGAGGAGGGAGGGAGGGAGGGAGGGAGGGAGGGAGGGAGGGAGGGAGGGGGGAGAAGAGAGAGAGGAGAGAGAGAGAGAGAGGGAGAGAGAGGGGAGAGAGGAAGAGAGAAGGGAGAGAGGGATAGGGAGAGGAGAGGAAGAGGGGAGAGAGAGAGAGAGAGAGAGAGGGAGAGAGAGAGAGAGAGAGGGGGAGAGAGGAGAGAGGAGGAGAGAGAGAGAGGGGGAAGAGAAAAGAGAGAGAAAAGAGAGAGAGAGAGGGAAGGGAGAGAGAGAGAGGGAGAGAGAGAGAGGGAAGAGAGAGAGGGAGAGAGAAGAGGGAGGAGAAGAGGGAGAGAGAAGAGAGGGAGAGAAGAGGGAGAGAAGGATGGGGAAAGGGAAGAGAGAGTTTAGAGAAAAATAAGATAATATCCATATCAACGACATGGCACATTCAGACCTAAAACTATATGAGCGCTATACATCAAGTAAAAATGTTAAATTGAATTTTTAATATTTCATTTTATTTTTTTTCCCCCCAAATATTAGATTAATTAAAAAAAAAATTTTAATAAAATTTTTAAAAAATTTCCCCAAATAAAACCCCCCCCTTCCCATGATAAAATTTTTTCCCTTACAGCCTTCTCTTTTTTTGAAAATTTTCAATTTTTTTTGGGAAATGAAAATAAAAAAGTAAAAAAAAAGGAAAACTT
>NC_051398.1:34252947-34257947 GCF_015228065.2 Penaeus monodon
GCCAAAAGACTGACGGTCCGATCAGGTTCAACGACTCTGGATCAATGAAACCTTTCAGTTGCAAGTCTGTGACCTTGTCTGCTCCGGCTTTCGCAATAGCAACGGCCAAACTTTTCCAAAATATGAGTATTAAAGGTTATTAGTTTCTGAATGTCCATCATCAGTTAAGACGGTAGAAGAAAGACGGAGCGAAGGGCAAGAAAAGACAAAGAATTATATACAGATATTTGTAGGCTTTATGTGTTTACGTCTGTATGCATTTATGTATGTATGTATGTATGTAGGTAGGTAGGTAGGTAGGTAGGTAGGTAGGTAGGTAGGTAGGTAGGTAGGTAGGTAGGTAGGTAGGTAGGTAGGTAGGTAGGTAGGTAGGTAGGTAGGTACATATGTGAGTGTTTTATGTATATATTTATGTCTGTCTCTCTGTCTGTCTGCCTGTCTGTATTGCCGATTTCATCTCTCTGACTTTGGTTCATATGCCTTGACGAAATCCCATGGCCTCTTTCACGAACAGCCCTCTACCCTACGTTTTCGCTAACTGCAAGACCCAACACGCTTGCCACACACACTACTAATCGATCCTATTGAGAATGATCTTCTAAGCTTGTCAGAATATACACACATATGAAGGAGTTTTTTTGGCCTCTGCCCGAACGCTATCGTGTTGTAGCAAATATCTGCAGTGCTAGTTTTCCACTCTGTGTTCGCTACGTAGCACAGAATGGGGAACTGATGTACTACACGCAAAGTAAATCAGTAAATGTTTTTTTTTTTTCAGTGCTATATATCCTGAGCGATTTACATATGAACCGAGGAGAGAGAAATGACTGCGAGGGAGACTGGTCAAATAATGAGGGGAAACAAAATAAAAGTAATATCAAAAGTACTAATCGTTAAGATAATGACTTCTGGCGGGTAAAACATTTTGAAAAATATATGCACTGAGGAGAGAAAGACTCAAAACTTTCCACTTGGTAATGATGACTGAATCGAGTATTCTGACACGCGCGGAGTCAAAAAATGTGCAAATTACAATCTACAAATACCCACTACGATGGCAGAACCGTAAAGGGGACGCAGGAAAGGAGAGAGGGAGAGAGAGAAAAGAGAGATGGAATGCGAGAGAGGGAGACAGGGAGACAGGGAATGGAGGGGGGAGGGAGAGAGAGAGAGAAAGAGAGAGAGAGAGAGAGAGAGAGAGAGAGAGAGAGAGAGTCAGTGAGTGAGAGAGCGAGAGAAATGCTGTTATTGCAAAAGACATACCTTTGCAATCATGGCTAAGGTGCTAAAGAAAGATTCCATAACTGAAATACCCTCAAGAAGCAAGAAACCGGAACAGGTCTTCGCCGTCTTTAGCCTCTCCTTCTGCAACTTCACCTTTCTTACTATCGCCGTGTATCTTTCCGTGCAAGCGTGCACTGTTCTTTTTCTCTCTCTCTTTTAGGGATACATAAAGTTCATTACATGTTGCATTAAATTGTTTCCTCTTGAATTTAGGTTTTCATATATATATATATATATATATATATATATATATATATATATATATATATATATATATACATATATATATATATATATATATATATATATAGTATATGCATATATATATATATATATATATATAATATAATATATGTATATATATATATATATATATATATATATATATATATATATATTTATATATATATATATATATGTAATATATATATATATATATATATATATATATATATATATGTGTGTGTGTGTGTGTGTGTGTGTGTGTGTGTGTGTGTGTGTGTGTGTGTGTGTGTGTGTGTGTGTGTGTGTGTGTGTGTGTGTGTGTATCCGAGAGTGGTCAGATGCCTTCGAGGTCACGCTTCTAACCGCTATTGGTGACCAATGAGGGTGGCGTGCCCGCGGCATCGCTGCCGTGCTGACCTAGCCACGCCTCCTTCGCTCGTGACCTCTACACCACTCTAATCCGAGTCACGGCCCCGCCTAGAGGCTGCCTCCCCCCGCGGATCTCCCTCCAGGGCCCCCGCCCAGCCGGGTCAACCTCTGCCCTGCACGACGACACTTCAACCTCCGCCACGCCAACGTCAAACTCCTCCTCAATAAAGAGTGCAACGGGACGTGCGTTTCCGGACACCAAAACCCCTCACAGATTGGTAACAAGCTGGAGGGGATGCCATTACCCTGACAAAGCGGTGGCCAGCGGCGGATATAATTTCTTTCAAGCTTGCGACAAGCACGCCAAGCCTCTTCTCTCTGAACAAAACTGTAAGTAAGCAATTCCTTTCTTTTTCCCCATGTGTGCGTGTCGTAACGTTTTCAAAATGTGCGGTTATTTTTTTTTACATTGAGGAAATGTCAGTCCTAGTGTATTTTTCTCCGTTATCTATCATGTCCTGAAAGTTTTTCATCATGGTAGATTCTTAATTTCAAGGGAATCGATTCCTCATTTTTGTCAATAAATATTTCACAAATTTTCTTCAGCGTAATTTTTACAATCTATTGCGGTCAAGCTAGATTCGTGTAAATTACTTTTTTTCTAGTGGGTAACCTCACGCGTGCCTTGTGCTTACAGTAATTTCTTTTCTCTCTCGAATATTCTATGCCCGCGTGGATATAGACGTAAAAAACGTTACCATATTCTAGGCATATTTTCTTATTATCATTTCCCAATTGCATTAACCGATGCCTTATTGGCGAAAATTTCGTCTATTGTTATTCAGTGCATATATTTCGTCTCGTTTTAACTATACGTTAGTGGGATATCTTAAACTACCTAAATATATAATGGAATTATCCACAAACGAGCACTTTTTCCTTTCCTTTAAACCCTCCTTCCACAGTTCCCCCTCCCTCGCTACCTATTTTCAACACATCTGCCCAGGTCACTAACGTTTTCATATTTTAGTGTCGAGATACTTGTTTAAAAGTTCATTTTTAATAAAACAAGTAAATTAATATAAGTGCGTTATATTTTGTAAGTGTGATTTCTCATCTGACTTTACACATGCCTATCACGACCGAATTTTGGCCGCTTGTGACCTGTCTTTTTTACCTTTTCTGTTCGTGTGAATCCCAAGGTAAATTCTCCGGTCAGTCACGTTGGCGTTAAAATTATATTTCGGGTTTCTTTTCTTTTACTTGTCGTATTTATACAAAGGACGTGCTTTGTTTTATTCATATTTTTCAGATAGCTAAACAAAGTCCATATGTTTAATGTGTGCAAAGGTAATGCTACTTTGATTTTAATTGTGGTTCGGTTAATATTTATTACATCAGGTCAGTCCAGGTCAGATTAGGTCAGGTGATATTTTCTCCCTTATTCTGACCTGTGTTAAGTGTCACATTTTATTGTTTTCCTATATTTTTTCGAATTCCAATTATTATTTTTTTCATTATTTGATTTTCAAATAACGACGTGATATTGATAACGTGAATTAACAGTTTCCGGTGGAGCGATAATGTTACTTTAGCTTTGCATTAATGATAGCAGTAATAATATAATTGGCTATCAAGGATGTCACTTCAGGCTTTGAATGAATAATTGTATATAGTGTAATTTGAAATATGCATTTCCTCAAGTTATATTAAGTCGTATGCTTTTGCGTTTTTATTTCAGTGTTCCTTTCACTATCGTTGTTCTTTTTCGTCATCGCCATTTTTTTTTCATCCTCGTGGCTATAAAATTAATAAATTTCACTACAAAAGAGAGTTATCTATCTTTCCGTATTTATAACGGTACAGAATATTCGCACATGAACTTGACTCGGATCTCACTCGAGAAAGAGATATCAAATGCCTTATTGCCATCTGACTCCGCTCGCGATTAGAAAATACATTCAATATAGTAATATTTCTATTTATATATCTCAGTTACTTCTCAGTGTTTGAAATTAATTATATTATATCATCTACTACGATTTCATATAGTTCGTAATTTTCGTTATCATATTTCATCAATTCAGTGATTCTCTATTTCTTTTTTTTTAGATAATCGTTACGGCACCGACTGATTTTTAATTCTTCATTAATTAATCTAAATTGCAAACGTCATTTTATCCTTATTACATGGCCCTTGGTGACGATCCCAACGACAGGTTTCTGGACATGTAATTAGTTTTCAATCGAATGCTGTCCTTAAACGCCCTTATCACACAGATGCGATCCGGCGCTCGTTTTCCGATTCTATGTGAGCTTAGCGCTGGCATTTCCCTACAGGATGGGGGATACCCAATTTGCGTAATGTTTTTGCTGCGTATGATGCTCGTCCCGGTGGTACCTGCAACACGGTGGGGTACTTGCCGCTTTTCCTCCGGGAATTTTCAAGTCTCATGTAACTCACATCCACAAGGGCTGTCGTATCGGTCGATCAGCTGTCCCAGGAGAAGCTGACCCGATGTGCTTGTACCTTGCGTTTCTCTGCAAGTAATCTTATCATCATTCACCTCTTCCGTGTGCCACAATGGTTGTCAATTTTGTGATTTCGCACAATAGTTGATTAAATGTTTCAATTGTCCTAACTATTCCATGATTATTAATGTTCTTTCGTGCTGTCAGATCGGTATCTAATCTCCTTGGACGCTTCCATTATCTCACCCTAGCTTACATACCCCCATTCCCGCCCATACCCGTTAACTGCACACTCATAAAATGAGCCAGGCTTGTAGTCTTGCTTTGCGTTAGGTTTCATCGTGTCGTATGCTGTCGTGAGCAAGCATATATGATGTAATGAGTCGCTCCCGCACGGATGTGACGACTGCATTGCCTGCTTTTCATTATCGCTTTGTTGCTGATGGGTGTCCGTGATAGACAAATTCTATGAAATGAGAAGGTCAGACATGCACCTCGTATAAGTCAGATGTATATTGTATGCACTATTGCACAGCGCACTGATGATCTTCGCATTGTTGCATTTTTTCTTATTTCTAAGGAAACTTGTCGTTCAAGACTGTCTTTGGGAACTGTCTTCTCCTTCCTTATAATTATGCACAATATTTATC
>NC_051398.1:34268195-34270695 GCF_015228065.2 Penaeus monodon
GAGAGGGAGGAGGAGGGAGGGAGAGGGGGAGGGGGAGTTAGAGGGAAAGGGAGAGGGAGAGAAGGAGGGAGAGGGAAGGGGAGGGAGAGGGAGAGGGAAGGGGAGGGAGAGGAAGGGAGGGGAAGGGAGGGAGGCAGGGAGGGAGGGAGACAGAGAGAGAGGAGAGAGAGAGAGGAGAGAGAGAAGGAGAGAAGAGAGAGAGAGGAGAGAGAGAGAGAGGAGAGAGAGAGAGAGAGAGAGAGAGAGAGAGAGAGAGAGAGAGAGACGGGAAAGTAAAACGCAAAATAAAGACTAGGAAGGGAGGAAGAAAGATATAAATCAAAAGGCAAGTAAAAGAGAAGCAGTGGCGTGATGCCAAAAAGACAGACAAAAGAGGAAGAAAAAAAGGAAGTGAGGAAGGGAGGGAGGGAGCGAGACACAGAAAGAGAGAGAGAAAAAAAACCCGCAAAGTTCGGCTTCGGAGATCTCGCTTCCACGAAAAAAAGAAAAAAAAACGAGAGGTGAAACAGAATGAATGAGGATATAAAAACAACAAAAAAAATGTAACAACGGCTCAGAGGACAACAGAAAAAAAATAGTAAACGATACCAGAAGGAAACGGCCGGGGATAGGTCTGAAGTGCCTCGCTTTCGCTCAAGCACCGCCCAGTTTACATTTTCGCGCGTGTGTGCCAGTCTGTGTTGCACTCTTTATCCAAATAAGGAGTCAAGCCTGAAGCACCAATCTATCACAGGCCGACCAGTCTAGTAGGGGTCTCTTATCTCACAGAAAGAAGTAATTACCCTCTCCCTTCAACCCCGCCCCCCCTCTCTCTCTCTCTCTCTCTCTCTCTCTCTCTCTCTCTCTCTCTCTCTCTCTCTCTCTCTCTGCATATATAGATATATAAATATAGATTCAGATACAGATAGACAGATAGACATAGATATTATCTATCTATCTATCTATCTATCAATAAATCAGTCAGTCAATCAATCAATCAATATATCTGTCTGTACATATTTGCTCATCTATTTTTGTTGCATTTTTCTTTGGTAATCATTTTCCTTCCGGCTTCCGCTGTGTTCGCCATAAATAAAGTTGTATAACAAGGTAATATATCCCGTGGCGATGATGCTACTTGTGGGCAGAGATCTAATACAGGGAATTCTTTTTCTCGTAATAATTACTTTTACTTTGATGATAGACGATACCATAATAAATTCCATGATAAAGAGAGAGAAAAAAAGTGAAAGCAGACAGCAACAAGAATTCCTGTGCTACTCAGAGACTCAGGGAACCTGTCTCACTCTCTTTTCTTTTTTCTTCTTTTTTCTACTCTACTCTTCTTTTTCCTTCTCTCCTCTTTTCTTTTCTTCTTTTCTTCTTTTCTTTCCTTCTTTTCTCTTCTTTTCTATTGTCTTTTCTATTTTCTCTTCTCTCGCGAAAGAGAGAGAGAGAATGAGAGAAGAGATCCGTGCAGCAGAGACAAAGGCCTCAGCCATTATATGAGCTGTTTTCCCATCACGAAGAACAAGCTGGGACCGTCGTCGTCCACTCCCTACTTACTTACTTGCTTGAGATTTGCGAAGTTCTGGCTTCGCCGCTGCACCGACGGTTTCCGGATATCACCTACCTCCTCGTCCGCGAAGGGGCACCAGCTCTTCCCCTGCGGATGCATTCCCCTCGATGCTCAAGTCTGAATGACCGGGTATTCGGAGATTCGGACATTCAAACAAGCTTTGCCTTTCATGCCTGGCTTTTCCTTATTCCCTTTCCGCTGGGACTGTAACGGCTGTTCGGCTCGTGGGAACAAGACACGCTAAGCTTTTGAAACACTTCTTTCCTGTTTCAATGGCGACTGCTGCGTTTTTTTAATCTATTTTTTAACAAACCTATTCTCGAAGTACTTCTCGATCGACACATTCGAATGTCGCTGTTGTTAACTACACAAAAATAATAAAAAAAAGTCGAAAAAAAAAATGAGAAACAGAAAGAAAAAATCATATAAATACTTTAACACACCAACCGCACCCTAGTATCTCCTCGCGTGCTTCATCACACTCCAACCTTACTCTCCGGACTCAATAATACATTCATAGAGAAGAAGCAGAATAAATAAGAAAAAGAACCAATGCATTAAATAGCAGTCAATAGCGAGGACTAGCAAGCAGGGAATGCTTCCTCATACTACTCACAGATATTTTAACGAAAGATAATTATCCCTACGTCTTGTTAAGCTTTACATTCATTACATTAACATTTGTGTGTCGTAAAACCGATAAAAAAAAAATATAAAATATTCATAGGAAGACAGAGTTCAATTATACCACTGAAAAAATATGCACCGTAATGTGTGTTTTCATAATACACGATCGAAATCGAACAAATATGCTATCACACATGTGTGCTTACGTGTGTGAGTGAGAGAGTGGGAAAGACGGACAGGAATAGGGAAAAATTACATATATAGTACAGCGAGAACACGAACGCAAACCCAAAAAAGAATAAATTTAACAAAACA
>NC_051398.1:34275695-34283195 GCF_015228065.2 Penaeus monodon
CATACATATGAACATGCGCACGCACGCACACACACACACATATATATATTGACCCTCGTGGTCCCGAAAATATATCCTTGTAGAGGCTTTTGCCTTTAGGATGGTGCCAAAGGTGTTGCGCAAGATTTTAAAGCAGTGCTCGACGGAAATTCTTTATAACATGAATGAAAACTCCTACTAAAAGGTGCTTACTTCCTTAAGGAACAAATTTTGTTTCAATCGATGCCAAAAGCCGCGCTGCAATACTGTTCACGAGTCACAAGGACCAAGGGTACTGAAAGTGAATCACTCATTACCGTTCTTTCGAGTGATCATAGCCATGTTAAAAAGGAGTTTTTCGCTCGACGCATGACGACGTTGTTTTTTCTGAGTTTGCAAGCCAAAGTTGATATTTATCAGGATGGGTAGTTAGGCCCTGTTCATTTGTAAAATCCAAATTGTAAACTGACTTAATCAACTATATTAAATGCAATTTGAAATAAACGATTTGGCAGATAGGAAATATTACATGTAGCTAATGGTTATATTAGCTTTATACTTAAAAAACACGCAATAACCGTGAAGTAGCTTTTAATTCACCTAAAGGCTACATAACTGGTCCTGAACAGGTTTTGGTGTTCCAGGACAAAACCATGAGTAAATAAAAGAAAGAAGTATTTAAATAGCTGGTCGAATTTCTCTACGTGTAGGCATATTTGGGTTTAGAAGGGAAGTTGATTAAAGTACATACAAGGCAGAAAGCACATAGTCCGCTGCGACATGTTACGATAAGGGGGGCGAAATGCTAATTAGTCTGAATCATACTTTGTTTCCCGTCATCCATAACCGTCTATATCGTCTGGTAATTTTCCTTGGTGTTTTATTTTTGAGAGAAATATCATACATCTTCATTAAGAAAGTACAGCTAATTCATTGCGTTCTGGACACACTGTAAATATAAGATACGGCAGGTAGCATATCAGACGCAGAGGTCGTGATTATTTTAGCGAGCTGTCGACGAATTGCCCTAATAAATAACCCAGCACCTATTTCAGCCAACATGGAATTATGGCAGTTTGATTTCTTCATAAAATGTAAGGGAACAACATTACAAATGATATAAATTATGAAAAAAACGTCACCGGCTTCTCCAAAATACAAGCGAAAAAATTACATTATTCCGCAGGGTCACACTGGCTTTAAGTGCTCTCCACATGCTGACGGCATATTCTGTACCACAACAAATAGTGACAGTCATTAAATACCCATGACCTCTCAGCGCTTATATCACAAGCGATAAACGGCTTATCGACTAGGGAGAGTTCGGGAGACCAATATCTCCCCTGACTTCATTCCCACTGGCTACCTGTTCCATTTAAGATCCAAATCAGACTCCAAAAAGCTGATTACGAGAAGACGGTGGATCTTCTTTCCTATATGTGAAACCTCGAATGCCTCGGAGGTAATCGGGGGATAAAAAAGACCAATTAACAGAAGAGAGGTATAAAAGATACAGAAGAAAGTATTCCCACAAGTTTTTGGCTGTCTTCGCAAAGTTGGGATATGGAATGCAGGCTCGACGAGAACGTGATAATACAAGTGATGCAAATAGCTCCATCGAATACAACATTGGCATAAACTTATCGACATAATAAAAAGAACATTTCTTACGTATAATCGACACGGCCAATAAATTAATAACCATCGATGAGGACAATAAATTAATATTTGGGCTGAACAAATAAAATGAACGTTTTCATCGACCTTCTCTCCTGATCACTGAAATATGGAGTCACAAATGCTGAAAGTTCGTTGAAAGGTACATTATATCTAAAGCTCATGATGATTATGATGATTATGATAAACATATAACCGCTTCAAAAAATCATACCGTATTTTCAACACACGAAACATTATCAGAAATTGAATATTCATTACATAAGATCAGTACACTAATCAAAACAAGTGTTAGTGACATCTGCATCTGCAACCTGGGGATATCAGCATATATATGCAAGGTATATTTAGCTGCGAGGTTTATAGACTATCAACGCTTATAAATAATATGTTAAAAGCAAATAGCTACTCGTTAGTCTTTCAATTAATGCAGCATGCATACAAATCATGATAATTCTGCATTTGCATAATTACGTCCGTGGTCCAAGAGTCAGACCAGTAATCCTTGCTCTCTCGGGTATCCAAGCGCCAGGGACACGAGTCGGCGATGATACTGGTGGTGCCCTTCCGGGAGTTGCGAGCAAGGTCTCTCGCGGATGTCTTCGCGATCGAGTACGTCTGCCCGCCCCGTTTCAGCCACCTGTTCCATCCAAGCTGCATTGTCTGACTTGCATTGCTTTGTGGGACGGGGGTTGTCCTACGGTGTAATGTCTGAAGGCTGAAGTCGATTTTCAAATTGAAGCACGATTCTTGTTTACTGTAGTCAACTAATAGGTCTAATTGCATGTACAGGCTTAATGGTATGCAGCGGTATCAGTGCGTATTGTTTAAGTAATGGTTATCTGTGTAAATACAGGAATAAAGAAAATGGAAAGCAATGGAATAGAGATTTATAATTCCATTTCCGTCAACTCCTTGCCAATCGCTCTAACGTATAAAGGTTTGTTTCACTTGATTTTCACAAACTTAATTGACTTTTTAAATTTTTTTTAGATAATTACATTGACCTGTTCCTAAAAAAAATGTTTTTTACTACGTTGAAATGCAATCTAAAAGTCTAAAAACCAACCCACCTCATTTGAGAACGAAAAGGCAAGAAGACATGACGAAAGCAACAGGATGTGCCGGCGGCCGGTTGTAGAACCCCCTTCCCCCTCAGGCTCCCCCTACCTACCCGTTTGGTTGGTCACTCGCCGAATATTAACACGAACGCGATTTGCATGGCTGAACGTGGGGCCGGTCATCCCTAACCTCAATACATGAAATAATTATTCTTTTTCATTCTATTCTTTTATTTATATGTCTCTAATTCAACCACTGCATTCCAACTCTCTCTCATTCTCAGTTCTTTCCCGGCCGCCTCAGTGTCAACATCTGCTCTGCGTTCCATTGGAAAATACGGAATACTTTGTGCGCTACAAAGACTACGGTCGAAGGAACGGTTTCTCGTGCTACGGTGATGCTCAAATGTAAACACTGACACGCATGAACTTCGTGTACTTTAAATTTCGTGGTTAAACAAACTTACTACGACTTTTACGCGTTAAAATTCATAATGGTCTTCTTTATACCTTTCTGTTGCATATTTTCCATCATTAGTCCAGCATCTTGGTTTATAGGTCAAGAATCTTGCTCTCATGTTTCTTCACATTTAACATTCTATGGTTAGCTTAATATGTTATAAAAGACAAGTCAAAACGTGCCATAAGCATTCCGTTATCGTAAAAGCTCATATGGTAGAGTCCATTCTGATGTATATTTCTTGACATTCTACAATATCTGTGTTTGTAAACAATGTACGCGTCGCCTGCTAGACGTACTACCTCTCGGGACTGTTTCGATTGTACCACACAAAGAATGCCAGCATCGCGCCACAGGCTGGACTCCTTCCACAGCCCCTGCACTGGAGCTGCCACATCTTGGGCTCCACTTTTTCCCAGGAACTGATAATGTGCATACTTCATGCAATCTTCGAGAGGAGTCTGCGGCTGCGGGGAGACGACTTACTCTGTAGGGAACACCCCCCTTTCCTTCCTCCGGATCCAGTGGCCCTCTCGCGGCTTCTGAAGGTGATGCCTCGTCGGTGTTTTCGGGTGCTGAACCGCCTCCCCCCTTTTCTCCTCGTCAGTAGCTGCCTGCTGGGGCTGGCTGCGGAGAACGAAGCACCTGCCAGCGTTTTATGTGGGATTGGGATTCAATTCTTAATCCTATACTTACCCCAATATTTCGACCTCGATATTTCAACTTTCTCTCTCATCTTCAGCGCTTACCTCTTCTTAATTCATATGGACATATCCAAATCATTATTTCTAAACAATCCTTAGATATATTGGCTTATCCATGATGTTCTGGGATATGGCCTTGGCCATCTTTATTACACTTAGCTTGTCACGCTATTTACTATAGTGAAAGTGATGACGTCTGGATATAAATCTGTTTGCGCTTTGGCATATGGTTCTTTGTTTTTGTTTGTTTGTTTTTATTTATTTTTACCATCATCATACTCCAACAGTTTTATCATTTAATTATCATTGTTGTTATTATCATTAATAATAGCACACAAATGGAAGGAACTAAAAGTCTTTCTCATGATTACTAGCATAACCAGTCCTATTTATTTGTATTATTAGTAGTAATATTTATCATTATTATTACATTCTTACCTTTTTCTTCACTGTTCGCAGCTCAATCTTATGGCACCAGTATTGCCATTATTATCGTTATTACAGTTCTTGTTATTATCATCGTTATTATCATTATCACTTTCATTCTTGTGGTACTATCATTAATATCATTATTATCAATATCGTTATTAATAATTCGTATCATCATTATCATTATTGTTATTGATGTTATTATATTATTATTATTATCATTATTGTTTGTGATATTATTATTATCATTATCATTATCATTCTATTATCATTATTATTTTTTATCATTATCATCACTATCACCATTATCATCAATTTTATTAGTATTATCATTATTATTATAATCTTTATTATCATTATCATTATTATCATTACTATTATAATGATTATTATCATAATCACTCTCATTATAATCATTATCATCACTATTAATAGCAGCAGTAGTAGTAGCAGAATAGTAGAAATAGTAGTAGTGTTGTTTTGTAGTAGTAATGTCATCATCCACATTATTGTGCATTTGTGATACAGAACACTGACTTATTTTGCCAATATGATTTTCTTCTTCATATGTTATCATTAACATAAACATTATTACAATGTACTTTAATTCTTCTTATCAATCTTATCAATATCGTCAATCGTGGTAATTTATTTCTGGTCGGGAGAAAAAAAAAACAGTAACAGATATATGAGTGGCATCCCCCAATTTCTAATCTTTTTAAATTTCTATTCTAAAATCGAAAGATATTTTTCTTTATCTACTTTTCTTACAATCCCATTCGCCACTCTCATCTGTCATTGCCACAGTGAGGAGAGCACCTAACCTTGTCTTGATACTGCTTTGACATTCGCCTCGTGCTGATCCTGCATGGCCATTTATGAAACTGTGCTTGACTCCTTCCCCGCATGCTACTTTCCGACTTTCACCTCTTCCAGTCTACCAGGTCGCTTCTAACCCACGCCAACGCTGTAACACCAGCTTTTTTCTCCTCCCTAACTCTTTCCTGCTGCTTAAATTACGTGTTCTTAATTGGTTTTCTTCTTTTGTTTCTTTTTCCCAAGGGGTCCATACTATAAAAAAAAGGTCGATACTAAAAATGGTTCGTTTCCTGCCGAGGCAAGTATCTACTTGGTACACCGGTGGTAACTCCCTTACCCCCCTCCCCCCGCCAAATCACTCCAGCCCTTCCTGTCCTGCCAGTCTCTCTTATTTTTCCTCCACTTCGAACGCTGCGTCGTAAATTCTACCAGACTCTTTCAGTTTTGTATCTGTCCCTATCTCTCCTATCTCTCCCAAACTTCTTCTATCTCAACCTCCCTGACCTACCCCAGCCTCTGTCCTACCCCAACCTTCACTAACGTACCTCACTTTATTCCGTCCTTTCTTAACCTTTACTATCCTATCCCACCTTCTGTCCAATCATAAACTTCCCTGACCTACCCCAGTCCTTCTGGTCTACTCCTGCCCTCACAACCCTTTTCTAATTTGTCTAGCGTCCGTTGTTCTTCTACATCCGGACTTTCTCTAAACCTCCACTCCCCTGACCTACCCCAAAGTTTACTTTATGTTGCCTGTCTCTGGCGTTATGATAACATTTCATGAACTTTTCACTCTGCCGTATGTTCGTTGAACCTACATTGCTTAAGCTGAACTTTAAAGAGGGGAAAGAGAGGTGGGGAGAATGTGAAAAAGCAAAGAGAGAGCGAGAGAGAGAGAGAGAGAGAGAGAGAGAGAGAGAATTACCCTGCCCCAAGTCTCTTAATCACTTGCTTAACCATCCCCCAACCAGTCCTAGTTTTTCATGAGAGAGAGAGAGAGAGAGAGAGAGAGAGAGAGAGAGAGAGAGAGAGAGAGAGAGAGAGGGGAGAGAGAGGGGGGGAAGAAAGAGAAATCCTTAGAATAAAATAATTTTTCCCCGGTTTTAGGGAAAAGAACTTGAATGCATATCTTTGACAGAGCTGAACTCTGGAATTCGTTCACTTAGTGCTGACGGACTGTTACTGCGCAACATGTCAATAGTCAGCAAGTAAAGATTGCGGCGCATCGGTAACGGCTTCTATATGCAACGAGAGAGAGAGAGAGAGAGAGAGAGAGAGAGAGAGAGAGAGAGAGAGAGAGAGTGAGAGAGTGAGAGAGAGTGTGAGAGAATGTGAGAGAATGTGAGAATGTGAGAGAGTGAGAGTGAGAGTGAGAGAGAGAGAGAGAGAGAGAGAGAGAGAGAGAGAGAGAGAGAGAGAGAGAGAGAGAGAGAGAGAGAGAGAGAGAGAGAGAGAGGGACGAGTTTATTGAGACAAAATCATAAGGACGAGCTAACTTAGGTTATCCTCACCCCTCTCTAAATAAGTCCACGTGTGGGCTCACATTTCACATACAAAACTGAAGCATATTAACATAGTGCTTTACATACCGGAGTGACATAACACGACAAAGTCCAACCCTCATCCTGGTAAGTGCCCTCTTGGGCTCACACAGTCACATACAGCAAACTCTATACCTGATATGAGTGCGAAATATAACTATGATCTCGGGGGAGAGATCAGAATTGGTTGTTGAATGAAATGTTTGTGTCTCAGAGAAGAATGATGCATAACATGTGATGGTCATCCTCAACTTAATGGTAACCTGCTCAAGCCATTATAGTCTTAGCAGAAGGTGTAACAGCCAACGTACCGGTGCATATTTGTCAGGTACAATTATATTACTGGTGCAAAATGCCTCTTCAGAATCTCAAATATCTGGTCATTTATAATCATCCATACACCTTGTTTAGGTAAACGTGTTATCTCTGAATTCCTATGTCTGAAGTATTGGACACTGTAATATATAACGTATCAAGAGAAAGAAAGAGAAAGAGAGAGAGAGAGAGAGAGAGAGAGAGAGAGAGAGAGAGAGAGAGAGAGAGAGAGAGAGAGAGAGAGAGAGAGAGAGAGAGACTCTCTTCCTTACCCATTTTCCAGCCTTCCAAACCTGCCCCAATATTCTGTACCTTGCCTTATACTGAGGTTCCAAATCCTGAGAAACATTCTTTGTCTTAATCCACTAGTCTCTTCTTGCCTTAAACTTCCAAGACCTATTCCAACTTTTTGGTGCTTCCTCGTGAAGCAAACTGGTCCTAACCAGAGCAAAATATCGAGCAAACGTATCACTTCCTCTGTGTTGTATACTATAACAAATTTTACTAAACCGAAG
>NC_051398.1:34298666-34318666 GCF_015228065.2 Penaeus monodon
TGATAATGATAATGATAATGATAATGATAATGATGATGATGATGATGATGATGATAATAATAATTATAATAATAATAATAATAATAATAATAATAATAATAATCAGCGACAAAACAACAACAACAACAGTGATATCAAAACAACCATAAATATAACTGTCATGATGAAATCTACCCGATCCATGAACCTTTGTGTGAACGACTAAAGCAAAAATCTGATTAATTAATAGCAAGACGAAGTACCCATCCCTAGTAAGCCTGACAAGCAGCGCTCTAGCCTCGCGGACCCAAGCGGGAGAGCGCACGCGTCCGGTGCCGCTGCGAAGGCAACTCGCCGTCGCCACACTCACTGCCTTGACTGTCAATACGATGTCCTCCCTCGGGACGGCATATTTTCATTAATCCCGCCTACAAGTCCTCGGGAATTCTTGCGTTTCCCTAACACGATTAAGTACGCGTAACGTGCAGCACCAGAAGCCACTTACTCATCATAATTTTTTTTTTCAAAACCGTTTGTAAGGACTGCCAACCAGGCTACCCTTGCAGGACCTGTTCTCCCGGAGAGACCATCTGGCTAGCGTGATCAAAAGTGAGTTCGTTGGTAAAGGCCTTTTTCCCTTGTCACTCTGTCTTTGCCTCTGCCCCTATGTCTGTCTGTCTGTCTGATATATATATATATATATATATATATATATATATATATATATATATATATATATATATGAGTGAGTGAGTGAGTGAGTGAGTGAGTGAGTGAGTGAGTGAGAGTGCGTGCGTGTCTGTGTGCGTGATGTATTCTCAGACAGAATACATAAAAAAACGGTCAACGCAGGTGTTAGCACTCACTTAGAGCACTTGTATACAACCAGTCTGGCACACAAATATGGCTGTCTGGCTATAGAGCTATAAAAGTCTCTCTTTCCAACGCACTAGACGACGAATGGCAGTAATATATGAAAATTCCAAACGCAGAACTTATGTGGAAATTGTTCGTGTTACTTATGAGACTTAAATTAATATCCCTAATCTTACCAAGTAATCTTAATCTCTAATCTTAACTGAGAAGAGACCAGGTACTCCAGACTGACCTAGTAAAATTGCTGGACTAGACCTGTAGTTACTCAACAAAGAAAACTACCAATGTTTGATTAACGAAAACTTATAATAGTACTGTATGATGACTGCTTATACAAGACACAAGTAATATAAACAAAACACTTGGCTGCATGCAAGCGGCTATCATAATCACGAGATGGTCAAAACAGGTTTGCAAAGCCAGTATGCAACACAGCCCGTATCTTGTTTATGGAAATTCCTTGCTCTCGGCGATGGAAGTTGCCAGCGCTAAGCCACGCCTTTTATCGGCACAGCAGTGATTTCAATAAAATAAACATAACATGCCCATAATCAAACAATAACAAGAACACTGATAAAAAGTCAGTACATAAACAACACTACAATAACAATGCTATAATCATCATTACTATATAAAGAGAGAGAGAGAGAGAGAGAGAGAGAGAGAGAGAGAGAGAGAGAGAGAGAGAGAGAGAGAGAGAGAGAGAGAGAGAGAGAGAGAGAGAGAGAGAGGGGGGGGGGGTTAAAGTGAAGACAGACAAACCAAAGAAAAGGGATTGAGTCCTCGGCATCGAAAAACGACCCTGACCAAACATAGAAAGCACTAAAACAGAACGCAATAGCCTGACACGAAAAAAAAAGAAAAGAAAAGAAAAGAAAAAGAAAAACAAAGAAAAAGAAAGAAAGAAAGAAAGAAAGAAAGAAAGAAAGAAAGAAAGAAAAAAACGTCACTCAGCAACGGATCCCAAACGCCCATCGAAATAACCGACAAAAGGTACAACTCATGTATCCGATTCCTCTCTTGGCAATCCATGTTTCAAAACGGCATTAGCCTCCCCACTCCGCACCGGCCCCTTCTCGCACCTGTGGACCCTCGCGCGCACTGCTTATTTACTTCCTAATTGGCCAATTCACTCGTCGCCTTTGCAGGGGGTTGAAATATCGAGAGCATTGCATAATGAAGGTGTGTTTTTTTTTTTCTTAAAGCTTTCTTGTATTTACATTTCGGGAGGAAAAAACAGGAAATAAAATGTTTTTTTTTCTTACAAAGTTCAGAATCCTGTGCTTGGAAGTGACTGTTCATATTTCGCAGACACCATTTCCCGACATTGAAAACTAAGGATGAAGAGTTCATGAAATATTTTGAGAAGAGAAAGCGAAGCATACGCGAAAGAGCAGAGTAAGAGATAAGAAGAAAAAAGAAAAGTTTGGTTGAGAACGAAAAGGAACGGAGAGTAAACTGAACGGGTAAAGGCGAGATATATAAATGAACTGTTCAATCATACTCTGAAGAAAAAAAAAATGGAATGAAAAGAAAGGAAAGAAGGAGAAGAAGAACATCCTCGTTGCCCATTTGGGTCCACCAAGCGAGAGATACAAACATTCCTAACATGCTTTTTCCTGTAGGGGGGGATACTGAGAGCTTTCTCTAGCGATGAGACGGACGGGTACAGCGAGAAGTTTCCGTGTGTGGCAGCGATAAATGAGCCAGGGCAGCCAGCCGGGGATCATAACTCAAGCCAGCTGGTTCGTCCGCCACCTACGCTAACTAGTCAAGGCCCGCGATTCTCACTTGTCGCCAATCGAACATCAAACTCGATCCAATATTTGCTTCGGTCTCCAACCTGGCCACCCGCTCCACGTCTAATCCACCGCACAGAGTTCCACCGAGTATTGCCATGTCTCAGCATCTACAGGACACTTGGATAGTTTACAGTCAATCCACCTTCTGCTCAAGGATAGCAACAACTTCCCCTGCATGTCCAATCCCTCTGCTATATGCTGTACCTTTACGGCCACTGCTTCTAGACCATCAATTCTTGCCAAGAAGAACAAGAACAGAAGAACAAGAACAAGAAGAACAAGAACAAGACGATACAGGAGAAGAAGAAGAAGAAGAAGAAGAAGAAGAAGAAGAAGATAAGAAGAAGAGTAAGAAGGAAGAGAACGAAAAGAAGAAGAAGGAAAAGAAGAAAAAAATTTCATGACCCACAAACGTTTGTGTTTGTTTGATGATTTGCGTTCCTTCCCTGAGTATTTTTTTTCTTGTGCTTGTCATTAGATTTTACGACTGCTATTTGGGTTTTCATATTTACAGCGTGGATGGCAATACTAAGCTGCACATTGAGCTAGGTCATATCATCGACTTTCTTCTTTTTTAGATATTTTTTCACGTTTCTTTCTTTCTTTCTCTTGTGCTTTCCTTTTAAATCGTAGCCAAAAGTACTTTCTCTTTAGACACTTATTCCCCGGCACTTGCACTACAATGTAGAAATACTAACCCAAGTACAAGCCGTCGATTTATAAGTATCTAGATACTCCCAAGGCCAAACAAACCTGCGACGCAATACTTAGCAACGGACAAAGGCAATTCTTTCCGCTAAAGGCAGTACCCGTTCACAAGTGATCCTTTACAGCTATAAACGCGCTCGCTGTCGGGCTTTCGAGTTGCCGGGCTGTCGGGCTTGCCTAACTTTGCAAGACTCAACTGGTTTGTCTAGATGTGAAAGAGAGGGAGGTGTTTCCGCATTCTGTCTCGCAGTGGCGTTCGCGGTCAAAGGAAGGTTCAGGTTTCTCCGGACAGTTAGCGGTTGGTTGTGTTACTTACTCTTGTGTGGTTCTTCAAAATGTTAAGTAGGTTAACGTATGTCGTATAGGTGTACAGATACACATGAATATATGCGCTTTCCGTCGAATTCTCTAGGTCTGCGTATAAGCTGGCCTTAGTTTTATCTTCTTTAAACATGAGAAATATCCAAAAGTAGCACTACGGAAATTCGTGTATGTTTTTGTGACAATATTTCACTGATATTTTGAGTTTTAATACGTGTTTGTTTTCCTTCCATTGCACAGACACAGGAAAAAGCAGTCACGGGCATCGGCACAGGCACAGGGATAGGCACAAGTAAAGGCACTGGCACAGGCACAGGCACTGGCACAGACACAGACACAGACACAGACACAGACACGGACACACACACACACACACACACGCACACACACACACACACACACACACACACACACACACACACACAATCATCAGCCAAGACAATGCAAAATGGGCGATCAAGAATTTCAACAAGACCATGAAACTGAAAGAAAGAGAGAAAGAAAGAAAGAAGAGAAACAAATGGAAAGAAACAAACACACGCAGTTAGTCAATTAGTAATACATTTATACACTTGAACAAGTAGATCGGGGTTCTAAGCCTATTACAAGCCTTAGACAGCTGCAGCACCCACACTTGAAGGGCTTCGGTTATTGGCATGAGGGGCAATTCTGCTGACGTTGGGCGGCGGAGAACGTGACTATCTGTGGGCGTTTTGGTGTGTGTGGGGGGGGGGGGTGGAGGGAGGGAGGGAGTGGGAGAGAAGGGGAGGGAATGGGTAGGAGGGAGTGGGAGAAAGGGAGAGGGAGGGACTAGGGAGTTGGAGAGGAGGGGAGGGAGAGGGAGTTGGAGGAAGGGAGAGGGAGAGAGATAGAGATAGAGATAGAGATAGAGGTGAGGAGAGAGGTGAGGAGAGGAGAGAGAGAGAGAGAGAGAGAGAGAGAGAGAGAGAGAGAGAGAGAGAGAGGGAGGGAGGGAGGGAGGAGAGGGAGGGAGGGAGGGGAGGGAGGGAGGGAGGGAGGGAGGGAGGGAGGGAGGGAGAGGGGAGGGGGAGATATGGAACAGCCACTTATGACATGCTAATGTCATATGAGTAATTCCATTTGCATGTAATGCGGCATCAGTGACATCGCTTACATCGAACTCCCATCATCCCCATTACGGTGAACGAAAGTAGGGAAAGTCATAAGAAAGTGGAAGTGAGTGAAAGAGGGAGGAAGCGACTGAATGATTTTTCTGCAGTTACGGGAGAATTTCGTCGATTAACATAAGGGAAATTAATGAGATGCGAAGGTGTTGCTGAGGTACGATTCCAAGCTATTTATTCGTTCATTTATTCGTTTTCTAACGTGAAAAAAAACAAGAGAAAGAACACTGGTGTTAAAGGCAGAAAACGTAGGGGAGAATGTGAGTGAGAACATCAGGCGGTAACATGAACACGACCAAGCAAACGCAAGCAAGAATAATTGGAAACGAGAGTGAATGCCCGTACACCACATAATTCCAAGAATAGTGCGTACCGTCTATATGTCTCCGTAGTACAAGGTTCACACGACTGCATTAGCTTACGACTCACGACTCATGAATTATGCAGTCCACCTTTGTGTTTCCTTGTCCTCAAATGACGGCGAGGAGTGTATGTGCATGCAAACATACGCACGGAGGGGAAAAATGGGAACGGTATGAAGATAAGGTCTTCAAAGGGAGACTCAGACAAACGCACAGCGAACAGAAGGGTTGAAAAGCAGGCCGGGAAGTCGAAATGCAGGAAGGCATGCAGACAGGAAGGTTGTTAGGTAGCGTGGAAGACAATAAGATAACGAAATAGTGATACAGGCAAGTAGGCAAGACAGGGAATAAAGTGGAGGGTAGGCAGGTATGGAATTAGCAAGGCAGGCAGGCAGGTAGACAACCAAGGAGAAAAAAAAGGTACACAAGCAGACAGGGAAATTCCAAGGCAAAAGGACAAAGGGACAAACAAGAAAGTTAAGGGGTAAACAAATGAGTAGTAAGGAAGTAAAGGCAGTCAAACAGGTAGGCAGGGAAGACAGACCAGGGAGTGGGGAAACAGGCAAGCAAGAAAGGAAATATAGTCAGACAAGCAGGCAGGAAGTGAAATAGAGAGGCACCGGTAGGCAAGCACACATACCGGGAAATAGAGAGAATTGCAATCAGGCCGTCAAGAGAGGTTAGCAAGCTGGGGAGTAGAAAGGCAAGCACGCAGGGAAACTGTGAAGTAGAGACGTAGGCAAGCAGGCAAGCAGAGACACTGGGAAGTAGAGACGTAGGCAAGCAAGCAAGCGGGGAAGTAAATTGGAAGGCAAGAAGGGAAACAGAGAAGTATAGAGACTAGCAAGCAAGCAAACAAGGAAGTAGAGAGGGTAGCAAACAGGCAAGCACGGAATTAGAAAGGTAAGCACGCAGGCAAGCGGGGAAGTAGAGAGGCAGGCAAGCAGTCAGGCAGTAAGTGGGAGAAGCTAAAAAGAAAATAAACGCAAAGCAGAGCGCCAAGCAAGCAAACATGCAAAGTAACCAAGCACGCAGTTTTGCAAACAAAGAAGTCGACGCGAACAAATGAGACATTAAATGAGGGTCATGCAAACGATAGTCATGCAGCAAAAATGGCCGCGAGAAGTGCATGTCTCGGTCATTAGAGATCGGAAGAAGTCAAGGAAAAGCGACTTTTGATCAGTCTGAAAATCGCATAATTAATCTGCGGGGGAGAGATCACTGTCGACATGATGCTCGCAAATAATTACATGCATGAACGCAATTTCGTGTTTTTTTGAAAGGTAAATCGCCAGGTTAATTAGAAGGATGCGAGTCTTCACCTCCGCTTGCTAATTCAAGGTGCACGGTTGGTCTGCCTCACGTCCCTTGGCTCGCTCGTCCTCCGCTCGGCGGAAAAGTCGTGATGTAATGACCCTCTCGCGATCACTGCTCCTTCTCCTCTTCTCTCGGTTGGTGTGTTGCAAGTCCGATGCAGAGTTTTGCTTCGGATCGTCTCGTCCCTTTCTCTCTCTCTCTCTCTCTCTCTCTCTCCATCGTCTCTCTTCGCTCTCATTTCTCTCTCTCTCTCTCTCATCCTCTCTCTCTCTCTCTCATCTCTCTCTCTCTCTCTCTCTCTCTCTCTCTCTCTCATCCTCTACCCTCTCTCCTCTCCTCTCTCTCCTCTCTCATTCTCTCTCTCCCCTCTCATCCTTTTCATTCTCTCTCTCTCCTCTCCTCATTCTCTCTCTTCTCTCTCTCTCTCCTTCTCCTCTCTCTCTCTCTCTCTCTCTCTCTCCTCTCTCTCTCTCTCTCTCCCCTCTCTCTCTCTCTCTCTCTCTTATTCTCTCTCTTATTCTCTCTCTCTCTCTCTCTTATTCTCTCTTCTTCTCTCTCTCTCTCTTCTCTCTCCTCTTTCTCTCTCTCCCTCTCCTCTCCTCTCCCTCTCCCTCTCCTCTTCCTCTCCCTCTTCCTCTCCCTCTTCCTCTTCCTCCTTCCCTCTTCCTCTCCCTCTTCCTCTTCCTCTTCCTCTTCCTCTCCCTCTTCCTCTCCCTCTCCCTCCATATCTCTCTCCCTCTCCCTCCATATCTCTCTCCCTCTCCCTCCCTCTCTCTCTCCCTCTCCCTCCCTCTTCCTTTCCCTCTCCCTCTCTCTCTCCCTTTTCTTGTCTCTCTCCCTTTTCCTGTCTCTCTCCCTTTCCCTCTCTCTATCTTTCCATATCTCTCTCCCTTTCCCTCTCCCTCTCCCTTTTCTTCTCTCCCCCCTCCTCTCCTTCTCCTTTTTCTCCCTCTCCCTCCCCCTCTCACTCTCACTCTCCCTTTCGCTCTCGCCCTCTCCCTCTCTCCTTATCCTTCTTCCTCTCGCCTTCCCCTTCTTCCTCTCTCTCTCTCTTTCATTCTTCCTCTCTCTTTACCTCTCCCTCTCTCTCTTTCTCTCCCTCTCCCTCTGTTTCCCTCTCACTCTCTCCTTCTTGTTTTCTCCCTCTCCCTCATTCCCTCTTTCTCTCCCTCTCTCTTTCTATTTCTCTCTTTCTCCTCTCTCTCCTCACTCATTAAATTTAACTTTAACGTTCACTTTTTCTTTCTTTCTATCTCCCCTATACGCTCTTTCTGTTCCTCTCCCTATTCCTTCCACTATTCCTCCCCTCCTTCCTTCTTCCCTTCCACTCCTTGCTCCCTCCCTCTCGCCCTTTCTCCATCTTTCTTTCTCTTCTCTCCGACAAGTTCTTTCCCTCATGGTTATTCTTATTCCTGTTTCATCATCTATTCATTCTTCCCCCAGACTCGACACCAGTGGAGTAATAGATAATATATATGCGAAATGCAAATTAACATTTTATATCATTACCATTAGGAATATATCAATACATTTTCCAGTCTCTGCATAAATGTGCATATGTACTTTGTAAGTATGCATACATATATGTATCAAAGTTCTCGTAAAACAACAACAACAAAACGAGTTAAGCTTTTACCCGCAAGTAATGCCGTACGATTATGTACATGAATCTGCATATATCCTATGTATATAAAATACGTGTGTGTTTACATCTACACTTATACACGCCTCGGTTAGTAACTAGTCTGACCCAGAACTATAATCACTTCTTTGATCCCCTACGCAACACGACCTGCCAGTCACCGGCGGGCAGCAGAGCGGAGCTTGAGTTAGACTCTAACTGGCACCCCCCTGGACTTCCTCTCATCGCCGGGATGACGTTCAGGCCGCTTCAGCTGCACCTGAAAGACCTTTTCCTTACGCCCCACCGCTCTGCTTTTTTGTTACGAGGAGTCTTTTACACAAGTTACTATATACGCACACATGGATGCATTCATGCACACAAATATATAGACACACGTGCATTAACAGGCACGAATAAACAAAGAAAACAAATACAAATGCGCACGCACGCACGCACACGCACGCAAACGCGCGCGCGCACACACACACACACGCACACACACACACACACACACACACACACACACACACACACACACACACACACACACACACACACACACACACACACACACACACACAATGATACATGGTTTACAACAGAATACCATACCTAATTACGTCTGACTTCCTTTCCTGCATAATTCAGTAAATCCTGCATTTTCCCAATTTTCTTATTCATGATTTTTTCTACTGATTATACCTTCCATTTCTTTATCCTCAACTGGTCACAAATTATGCATTTTCACATTTCCCCCGAACCCTTATTTGCTGAAAAATCTCGCCATTTTTCCCCTTTCCCTGTATCTTTTTTTTTTCTTTCTTTTTCTTGAAGAGTCTTCCGCCGTCCTTTGAGATTTCTAAACCAGCTTTGAATAGAGGGTGAGTAAGGGTCAAGGGCCCCCGTTTCTATAGTGACCTGCCATCATTCGCACGACTTTCCTTTTCATCTCGGCCTTTCACGAAGAGCTCTGAGTGTGTGCTGTGTTGTGCTATTTTCAGTTCCGTGTTGTGTTTTGTTGAATTGTGTCGTTTTGTGGTGCTTTATGTTCTATTGAGTCGTGTCGTGTCGTGTCGTGTCGTGTCGTGTCGTGTCGTGTGTGTGTTTGTGTGTGTGTGTGTGTGTGTGTGTGTGTGTGTGTGTGTGTGTGTGTGTGTGTGTGTGTGTGTGTGTGTGTGTGTGTGTGTGTGTGTGTGTGTGTGTGTGTGTGTGTGCCTGTTCATTACCACGACTCTCCCTGTCTAAGGCCGCAAAAGAAACCGGTCCGCCATGAGACGGATCGTGCCCCTCCCCTTTCCCCCTACCCCACCATTCCCCCCCCCGACCCCCACCCTCCCCCGACCCCCACCCGAAGCCCCAAACGGAGGGGGTTTTCACGCTTCCGTTCTATCTTTCAAGAGCTCATTCCCGACACGGCTCTCCGACATTCTGTTTGATGTTGCGAGTGGCCTTGGCTCCAGAGTCTGCTGTGTTTACTTCATTTTCATGGAGTTTTTCCTCCCTTGCTTCCTCCACTATACCCCCTCCCCTCTCCTTAAAAAAAAAAAAAAAAAAAAAAAAAAAAAAAAAAAAAAAAAAAAAAAAAAAACAGGATATTAATCTAGTTAGTTAACTTTCTGTAACTAACTTCTGTGGAAGAACAATTATAAATCAGCTTTAATCTTTGTTATTTTAATCTGCTCAGCTCCCTACTGTAATTCACAGCGTCTTCCAAACCAATATTCCTACTTTTGTCAGTCGTAACACACTCGGTATGAGAAAAAAAGCAAAAGAAAGAAAGAAAAAAAAGAAAAAAAAAAGGAAAAAAAAAAATAAGAATCCTATGACTTGAGCATTCTTACCGTGTTGTCAAGGAACAGGATTCAAGGACAAGACATTTCCCTTAAAACAAATATTCATAATTATTATTATTCTGCTTACTCTTATTATTCTTATCATTATTCTTAACAGTATTTATCAATATTTTGAAATCCATTATATACAGCCATCATCAAAGCAATCCACTTCTCTTTCTAGGATAGTTAAATATAAAACACACACGCACGCACACGCACATATAAACACACACGCACGCACGCACGCACGCACACACACACACACACACACACACACACACACACACACACACACACACACACACACACACACACACACACACACACACACACACACACACACATACACACATATACACGCATATACACACATATATACATACACACACACACACACACACACACACACACACACACACACACACACACACACACACACACACACACACACACACACACACACACACACATGCAAATATTCATATACATATATATTTATATATATTTATACATATTTATATGTACATATATATGTGTAAATATATGTTTATGTATGTATATATGCGTGTGTTTGTGTGTGTGTGCGTGCGTTTGTTTGTTTTTTATATTTATCAATCTATCCTAGAAAAAGAAGTGAATTGCTTTGATGATGGCTGTAAATAATGGACTTCAAAATATTGATGAATATACATACATTCATATATATATATATATATATATATATATATATATATATATATATATATATATATGTCTCTGAGTGTGTGTGTGTGTGTGTGTGTGTGTGTGTGTGTGTGTGTGTGTGTGTGTGTGTGTGTGTGCGTGCGTGCGTGCGTGCGTGCGTGCGTGCGTGCGTGCGTACGTGCGTGCGTGCGTGCGTGCGTGCGTGCGTGCGCGCGTATGTGTGTGCGTGTGTGCGTGCGTGCGTGTATGCATGTGTGTGCTTCCACTTCGCTAACACCAAGCGGAAGATGTTGCCTGCCCGGAGGCACAGCCCACAGTGGTCCTGACAGTACAGAATCGCACGGCAGTGACGAAGCACAGCAATCCTGCCCGACAGCCTGAGCGGCGGAGACAGACGTGCGTGCAGGCGTGACGGCAAGGACAAGGTTATCTAACACATGACTGTCGGCGATGTTTGGCGGATTTGTGATAAAGTGTGGTTGTTCTGTCTTGGAAGGGAGGGAGGGAGGGAGAAGGAGGGGGAGGGAGGGAGGGAGAGGGAGGAAAAGAGGGAGAGGGCGGGAGGGAGGAAGGGACAAAGAGGGAGGGAGAGTGAGTAATGACGGGAGAGGGAGTAAGGGAGGGAGAGGGAGAAAAAGAGGGAGAGGGAGGGGGGGAGGGAGGGAGGAAGGGAGGAAGGGAGGGAGGGAGAGAGGAAGAGAGGGAGAGTGAGGAATGGAGGGGGAGGGAGGAAGGGAGGGAGGGAGGAAGATTATGAGGGAGGTAGTCAGAGAGAGAGAGAGAGAGAGAGAGAGAGAGAGAGAGAGAGAGAGAGAGAGAGAGAGAGAGAGAGAGAGAGAGAGAGAGAGAGAGAGAGAGAGAGAGAGAGAGGGAGAATCTTACAGAGTAAGAGGGACAGAGCAACAGAGATCTACATATATCAAAATTCATGTGAAGTTGCAACGGAAAGCCAGAATTTCATGAGAACGACTTTGACACCTTAACCATATTGATATTACTTCTATGATGTTTAATTCTTCCCCATTTGCGCGTATTTCAGATCAAACACAAATTCACATTTCCGTATTATGCATCCATCCGATAAAGGCAATTGTATAAAATCAGCAGTTAAATCAAACCGCTTTTGCAAATTAGGGAGTTGAAAGCAGTGGAAGAGGATAGAGACGCGACCAGTGGCTGCAAGATTGGATTTCGCTTTTGGGAAGGAGAAAAAAAAAGGTGGGGAAAAAATCTCGGAATTCTTTTTCATGAGAGAGAGAAAAAAAAGGTGGAGAGAGAAAAAAAAACGAAAGTGCCTGAACCTGCCTGTGGCTCTGAGTTCTTCATGAGTCAGTGGTAGCACAAGTATCATTTACTTGTATCAGAAGGATAAAATGTGGTGTATTTTCCTGTACTAGCGCGTGAAAACATTCGATGAGTCATGATTCTAAGGCATAGCTGTCTGGTGTCACAGGACAACTTAAATAGGAGACAGACAGACAGACAGACAGATAGATACACACACACACACACACACACACACACACACACACACAGACACACACACACACACAAAAAAAAAAAAAAAAGCAGCACTGCCATTTTTTATTTTCTGTTTTTATTTATTTATTTATTTATTTATTTATTTGCCATGAGGAAGATCTGCAAACTGTCAACAAAGAAATTTCACATTATCATCCTAATAAAGGCTGAAAATTTATTTCCTTTGGCTGAAATGGACACCGCAGTCACATGTTTTACTTTCTTTGTACTGTTTTTTTTTTTTTTCTTATATATACGTGGGAATCTGCCGGCGCATAAAAAAAATTGTTTACGTAGTAATTAGAGTTTTTTTACGCGTTGCAACATGGTGACATTTATAACCAGAAGCCGACGCTGGGTAATATCAAATATGTTGGTCTCGCAACGTGAACGAGCTTTCCCAGACTTGTGCAGACCTCTGCTTTTCGAGTAAAAATATTTATAAACTAAATAAATAGATAAATAAATAAATAAATGATGATTGATGGTGATTATTGATGACGATGATGATGCCTCATGTCTTTCCCGATCCCGGCAAGCACCAAGTTCCCCGCGTCTCCGGGTCCCCCCCCCCCCCCCCCCCTACGCCATCGTCACCGGCTTGGCTAATAACATGTTCGCTCTGCCTCGGGCGCAACGCAGGGTCTGTCCGCCGCTCCTCGACCCCGGGGCTGACGGAGGGAGGCCGGGGAGGGGAGAGTGCAGGGGTAGAGGGGCCGGAGGAGGTGCGAGGGGCGGAGGAGGAAGAGGAGGAGGAGGTGGGAGGGGTGGAGGAGAGGGAGGAAGAGGTGGGAGGGGTGGAGGAGAGGGAGGAGGAGGTGGGAGGGGTGGAGGAGAGGGAGGAGGAGGTGGGAGGGGCGGAGGAGGGGGAAAGAGGTGGGAGGGGCGGAGGAGAGGGACAGAGGTGGGAGGGGCGGAGGAGGGGGAAAGAGGTGGGAGGGGTGGAGGAGGAGGAGAAGGAGGTTCGAGGGGCGGAGGAGGAGGAGAAGGAGGTTCGAGGGGTGGAGGAGGAGGAGGAGGAGGTGGGAGGGGCGGAGGAGGAGGAGGAGGAGGTGGGAGGGGCGGAGGAGGGGGAGGAGGAGGTGGGAGGGGCGGAGGAGGGGGAGGAGGAGGTGGGAGGGGTGGAACGCCGGAGTACTGTGGAATGAAGAAGGATGAAGGGGGGGGATGGATAGGTTGTGGAATGGACAGGGTGGAGGGGGGGGGACACGCCGAGATAGTTTGCTATTAATCAATTTATTAGTTCCTACTCAACACTAATTAAATTTTCCCACTCTCCATCTTCTCACATTTTTTTTCTGTTTTCCTCCTCTTCTTCCTTTTACATGTTTCCTTCGGCCTCCAAGCGGTGCATAAAAGCTTTCGTAGTTGAAATAACAGAGACAGTGCCACAGGAGAGAGAGAGAGAGAGAGAGAGAGAGAGAGAGAGAGAGAGAGAGAGAGAGGAGAGAGAGAGAGAGAGAGAGAGAGAGAGAGAGAGAGAGAGAGAGAGAGAGAGAGAGAGAGAGAGAGAGAGAGAGAGAGAGAGACGCGTTTGCTTGTTTTATGACAAGCACTGGAGAATGGAGAAATACAGCAAGAAGACTGAAATACGGGGTGAGACTAACCTAACCAAAGCTAACTTAACCTAAGCTAAGAACAGGCTTCGAGGGCAGGCAAGCGAGGAAGATAAAGAACCAGTTCTTGGTCTTGATGGCAGTATTCTCGGTGCATCAGTTTGTATGCGCGTGTGGAAACGGAGGGTGGTGGCGGGGGGGGGGGGTGCGTGTAGCTCGCAGTTGCCTTTATGTTTATGCTAATGCAAATGCAACTTATACATTGATAGTTTCGTTGCACAATGATACAGCGTTTCTTTCCGCAAGCGTGCGCGTGAGTGTGCATATGTGTGTTTCTTTATCTAGCATTTACCGAGAGAGTGAGTTAGTGTTTGTGTTACTCTTTTCGATAGTGGCAATGACAGTGGCAGTGATAGTGACAATGAGAGTGATAGTGTTAGTGTTAATGCGTGTGCTTGCGTATGGGTAATATAGGGGTTTACATGATTATATTTGAGGTAGGTCTGGTGCCAAGCGACGCGTCTGCCAGTGTGTGAATTCAAAACTCCCCCACCCGCCCCCCTCCCCCCATCTTCCTCACTTCTTCCTTCCCACAGCTACATCTGTATTTAGATACTGCCACAGCCGGCGTCTTAGGCTTCACAACACGTTGTATCATAATCGCCCAAAACCAACGTTATCTCTTCACCTTTTTGTCACAGCCACCCTCCCTCACACACTTGTTCCCTGGTTCTCTGTCCATGCTTGTCTGTCTGTCTGTCTGTCTGTCTGTCTGTCTGTCTGTCTGTCTGTCTGTCTGTCTGTCTGTCTGTCTGTGTCTGTCTGTGTCAGTGTCTGTGACTGGATGACTGACTGACTGTCTGTCTGTGTTTATGACTGACTGACATAATTCATTTAGGTGGACGGAGGAATATTATGTATAAAAATATATGTGTAACGTCTGTGTGTGTGTGTGTGTGTGTGTGTGTGTGTGTGTGTGTGTGCGTGTGCGTGTGCGTGTGCGTGTGCGTGTGCGTGTGCGTGTGCGTGTGCGTGTGCTTGTGCGTGTGCGTGTGCGTGTGCGTGTGCGTGTGTGTGTGTGTACTTGCAGGTGTGTGTATATGTGGGCGTATGTACTTACTCGTGCTTTAACGCAAATGTCCGTGCGGAGAACGTTATTAAAATATTGAAGAGTCCGACAAAAGAAATCGATACACACGCCTGCCAGCTTGCCTGGCTTTACAGGTTCCTATGAAATACGCTAGCCTCAGAGTCTCACAGAATCACACTCTTTAGTGCGTATAAATATTCAGTTACATACATACATACACACACACACACACACACAGATACATACATATATATATATATATATATATATATATATATATATATATATATATATATATATATATATATATATATATAAGATACTCCACTTACTCTCCATCTTCCAATTTCCTGCCATCATTTTTTTTAACATCCCAAATACCTGAGACACCCTGTTACACCGAAAGAAAAGAGAAGAAGAAGAAAAAACTAAGGACATGTACAGCAAACTTTCCAGCTGCGAGGTCGATATCGCTATGAATCCATCTCTTCAATAAATGTAAAGCCAAAGGGGTTCTAGACTCCACCAGCCAACCATCGCCAAGGGGTTTGTCCCTCGAAAGGTTTGCACTTATAATCACGGTTGGAGGGGGGAGGGAGGGAGGGAAGAAGGGAGGGAAGGGAAGAAGTGAGGGAAGGGAAGAAGTGAGGGAAGAGAAGAAGGGAGGGAAGTTGAAAAAGGAAGGAGGGGAACGGGGGTTGGAGGGAAGGAGGGGGGAGAAAAGTTGGAGCGAAGGAGGGAGGGGGTGGAGGGAAGGAGGGAGGGAAATTGAAAGGAAGGCGGGGGACAGGGGTTGGAGGGAAGGAGGGAGGGGAGGAGGGAGGGAGGGAGGGAAGGAGGGGAGGAAGGAAGGAGGGAGGAAGGGAGGGAGGAAAGGAGGGAGGGGTGTTGGAAGTGAGACATTCAGAGCCAGATTTCAGATTTTCAGATACTCGCTTGATCTACCTCGAGATAATATGGGTCATAATATTTCAGCAAATATGAACATAACAGAATACTTGACGCAAAGACCATCAAAAATAAATAAGCAAAACATCACAATAAAAATAATAAATTCATATCAATTCAAATACAAACAAAACCCTGCTAGCATTTCCATCAGATGAACTACTCACCCAGAGAACGAATGGCGCACAACATACCTGTAGGAATATAAAGAGTGCTTTAGTCATTCAGGTCCCTCAGCTTAAAGGTCAGGAGAAAAAAAAGTTGGACGCACTGCACTCTCGGAGTACTTTTACAGCAGTTTGTATGCAAGTAAATTTTAGCTGCGAGAGGAAAGACGTGTTTATATAGATAGATAGATAGATAGATATATTTACTCTTCCTTTTCCACATTAGGTCTGGCCTTCGGGTCTGTTCTCATATGGTAACAAACCCTTCATTTTCAGATTATAAAAATGATCAAGCATGTACAGGGAGGTTAACCAGGCAAAACCGCAAGCAGGCAAGCAACAAAACAAATCCAAAAGCTCTTTGCCCCACACGGCGAATTTCCCAAGGCTTGTAGTGTCTAAAAATAAAACAAAAACCGCACGGACAGCGAAAGCGCACGATTCCGAACACACGCAGCTTGACTCGCGCAACGATTGCAACCTCGCCCATCTACTCGAACGTAGCAGCCAGGCTTGCCAACGCTCGAATATCGCTCTTCCGTCGGACGCTACAAGGTTTATGAAAACTGGCTGATGAAGTGGCCGTATATCATTGCTTTCAAAGGGAATTTTGTTGACATGCCAAGACCTACCGCAACCATTATCGGATGCAGTTGGCGACACTGACAATCGATCATTAATAATGGAAACCAAGAATGACATTTACAAGACGACAAGGGCGTTAGTTGGTTACTCGCTTGATGGTGGGCAGGAGGGTAAAGCAGGAAGGAATATCCGTAAGTCGAGCAAGTGCGCGTGTACACGCACGCACGCACGCACGCACACACACACACACGCGCGCGCGCGCGCTACTCTCAGCATCCGACCTTTCTCTCTCCTCCTTCCTCCTCTCATTCTCGTCCCCTCATCAGCTTAGCGATCCGCCCGATGCCTTGAAATAAACTCCGTGAAACCGACCAAGGTCACAGGGGACCTGAGCACTTCCTAAACAGCGCAGCGCAGACCCACGCCTTCACACGCCGCAACCGGCCTTCGGTCCGCGTCCGGAGGAGATAAAATCCCGTGCGCTGCCAACAGATTTCATGCATGCACACGAAGCCCCTATAGTCGTACCCAGAGAGTTATCTTCCGTAAGACTGCCGAGCGTTGGGAACACTCAAACCTGCTTGTGACCCGCCGGGCAGACTCTGAATGCTTGCCTCACCGCTGCGGCTATAGTAATGCTCATTCCTCATCCTCTTTCTGCACTTCTCCTTTCCTCTCTACCTATTTGTTCTCTCTCCCTATCCTTTTCTCTGAACGCACACACACACACACACACACACACACACACACACACACACACACACACACACACACACACACACATATATATATATATATATATATATATATATATATATATATATATATATATAACCAGTGCACCAACGACTGGCTGCATAAGAAGTGGGATAGTTCGAGGGGGCAAATAACACAGAGACAAAATAATTAAAACCTTTTAAACGATCGCGTTTTATAACCTTTTTTCGCCGTCCGCAAAGGATATGGAATTTAGCGCACTTAACTGACTGTGGCAAAACATCGACTCGCTATGCAATTTGCCACTGATATAAAGATTCGGAAAACAGTTAAAAGTACTTGAATGACCTGGTCCGGCGGAAACCTCTGAAGTTAATTACGCTATTTTTTCCATTCTTGACCACGTCATTTTTACAAGAACCAGTTCCATAAAAATGCATCCAAATATCTTTTTAATGTTGTCTTTATCTTTACTAGTTTGTACCTAAATTTAATGAGCTGCACGCCGTTAGTGAAATTCAAGGTTTCATTCTTCTGTTTCTTTTTTTTATTTTTTTATCATTGTCACTATCATAATAATTGTTATCGTTATTATCATCATGATTAATATTACCATTGTCACAATCATATCATCACTATTATTACAGTGATCATTATCATTGTTGTTATCACTATTATTATTATTATCATTACCATCTTTATTATAATTATCATTATTGTTATTATTATTACTATTATTATTATTATTATTATTATCATTACCATTTTTATAATTATCACTGATTGTATTATTATCATTAGTAGTAGTAGTAGTAGTATCATTATTATCACCATAATCATTGTTATTATCATTATTATCATTATCATTCCCATTATCATTACTACTCCTTTGAATTATCTAACACCCACACCATTTTGCGTCAAAGTAGTCCCATATCAGGTCAACAACAACAAAAATATGCAGTAAATTTGTTTCCCTGTTGTTCATGTATCAGAAGTTCCGAGGGGTTGTTGTGTTCGGAAGAACCGAAACCAATACATTCACTCTCTAACATCAGTATCACAGTACGTTTATTGTCGAAAGCAAACATTTCCCTTCATTTATTTCATAACAAAGTCCTTGGAAGCAAGATAGTGATTCAGAGAGGCACATTTCTCGCCTGTTTGGATGCATATTGGATGGCAAAAGTGTGACCACCTTTTTGAAGATTTTTTTTTAAAAGGAGAGAATAACACAAATTCCTTTTTAACAATGTTGTATTTCAGGGTCTGACGAGTACCTTTAAAGTATCTTTAAGGACAGATTTGATATACTCTAAAGAGAGAAATGTGTATCCGTGTTTTCGATAAGCCATCCCGAAATATTAATTTCCTCCTTCCCGAGATTCGTCTCACAAACAACAACAACCTGCTTATCACCGAACAGTGTTATATCGTGTCTTCCTCAAGCAGTGAGCTGCCACATATCGATGCTGTATACAGACATTATACATCAGAACTGAACTGTACATCTATTTTTCACTGAATATAAATACAAATACCCAACAATGTACGACAATTCCGTCTCATCCCCATTCAGAACAAACATCTCATGTTTCGAAAAACGCACTCTGTTCAAGCTTCGCCAAACCCATTTCCAGGGATCGTCCTCAGGCAGCCTTTACCATCCATTTTATACCGATGGTCGATATTTGCAATATGAAATTCGTTATTCTGTTTACGTTTGCTAATGCAGAATAAATACTGGGTAATACATCCAGAATAAATGGAGCATCGAGTGCTTTGTATCTGAGCATTGCCTTTCTCTTTTCCATCTCTTGTGCTTTCTACTATATCATCTTTAGCTCGTATAAGTTTTATACCATGACACGATGTCATCATCATAAAGGCACCTGCATAATCATTATATCCATCTCGCAGAATGTTTTCAGACCATTCCATTTCGAAATTCTCAAAGGCACACGGGATAAACAAGTATCACAAACAAATGATGAGCAATATCGCAAACGTTCCACTGGCCTAAGCCATTTCTGGAGGGCAGCTTTACCATAACGACGGGAAAATTGCTCCGCATTTTTTGTATTTTTTTGGTTAACAACGAATGCAAAGAAGCTTTACGGGCTAAATGTGCAGTATGTTTCGCTAGGGTAGGTGTCAAAAAGCGCAAATTAACGGGATTTAAAGCTACTAAAACTGACGTTACGAGAAAATCATAAATCAAAGGAACGGCCAAGGAGAGAGAGAGAGAGAGAGAGAGAGAGAGAGAGAGAGAGAGAGAGAGAGAGAGAGAGAGAGAGAGAGAGAAGCGCAGGAGAAGGGAAATAATATTTCATGCTTGCTATAGGTCATGTTAAGATCAAAGGTCAAACGAAGGTCCTTGGCGCCGCTGGAATTTGTACGGCTTTTCCTCTGGTTCTAAAGGAGCGAAAAGAAGAATGGCAAAAGCAGAACAAAATCACCGCTATCGGCAAAGTGCGGCAAAGACCTACTGGCTTCCTTCTCCCGCTACAGGCCGTGCGCCGCAAAGAACGTGTCTTATATCTTAGAATATGGCTTCTCTATCGCCGCTATCTCTGCATATATACAAATACTCATCCTCTCATATAATATATATATATATATATATATATATATATATATATATATATATATATAATATATATACATATATACATATATATATATATATATATATATATATATATATATATATATGCATATATATACATACACATTTATATACACATATATGTATCCATCTAC
>NC_051398.1:34361166-34366166 GCF_015228065.2 Penaeus monodon
CCCGAGTACAACTCAGATTCCTCGGACATGGAATCTGTAAAGACACATTAAAAAACTTTAGCTTAAGTGGTAAAATAGAAAGCAAGCAAATTCAAGGTAAACCAAGAAAACATATCTTAACAATTTTAAACAAACATTTCGATGCTTCTGTGACAGAGGTTGAAAATATTAAATATAGCGCCACACACACACATATATATATATTGGTTATAATTGTAAAAATGTCTGAACCATGTAGAATTGCCAGATGTTTGTGTATTTCTATTCTGAAGGCAAACTTTAACGTTAGAACTGATAGAGTAAATTGTGGTAATTATCTATAAATGGTAGCTTTGTTTACATGTTCATAATTCAATGGGGGAAGGGATTGATTAATTATTTTAAATTATCTGCCGCGTCAACAGTTCAGGTCATTAGCGGCGAATGCCTTGTTAAATAGAAACATTAAAATATTTAAAACTTTAAAAATCTATCAATAAATATCTTACAAATAACAATAAATATATTAAAAATCAAAACATAAATATTATGCTCTAAGTGTATAAAATTATTGCATAAACATTATGCATGATTAGATTTTATTGAAAATATTAGTCTCCCTAAGGAAATTAATAAGACCTCTGTCACAATCCTCCCCCAATACATTTTTCAGTGTATATGGGAGAGACAAGTACATACGTCTTTGGTCTGAGAATGTTGCACATCTTTCCATTACATGTGCGAACGTTAATGGCAACCCTCACAAAGTGCTTGATTTTTAGCCATCATCGGCCCGTGAGTCAGTCTTGTGTGCCCGATTCTTAGTCTTGTTATTGCAACTTCCACTTTTCGGTTGGAATGGATGCTAGTCACCCAACTGCCAAGGTCATCTCTAATCTCTCGCAGTTTATTTCTGGAGGTATGCCTCCATTGTTCCCTCCATTTATCACGAAGACAACTCCTGATGCTGGATTTCAAGTCGGTGTTTGGGAGAGGAAAACGAGCATCACAAGGCTGAGCGGCAGCTGCCTTGGCCTTCTGATCAGCTCGCTCATTCCCACTGATACCAACATGCGCTGGCACCCAACACAGAGTTATCTTTTTACGCGTTGACATCAGTGCAAGCCAATCTTGAACCTCCCTTTCTACTGGATGTGATGAGTTTAAGCTCTTGATTGCTTGCAAGACACTACGAGAGTCGGAATATATCACAATAGAATGGTTCATAAGATCTCTAGTCATCTTAACTGCTGCAAGGAGGCATGTAACTCTGCAGTGAAGATTGAGGCTGCTAGAGAAAGACTGCCAGTCTTCCTTCTGCTCACTGCTGCAAAACCCACACCATTTTCAGACTTTGAACCATCTGTATATATTGCATCTTATCCTTGGTACTTTCCCGATTCCGACCAAATCCAGCTTGACTTGATTAGTCCAAGGGGGGAATTGGGGAATTCCAACAGCCAGAACAGCAGATGAATAAGCCTCACATCCATAATCAAGCTTACTACGAATAAGCACTCGGTAAAGCCGTAGAAGCGTTGTGCGGTCTGCACCCCAAAATAAATGTGAAAGAACCCGCAAAATACTAAGTGCTTTTGTAGCCTTTACTTTTACCGTTTGATGTGAGGCACCAATGTAAGCAAAAATTAGACCCAAGTACTTCACCTCTTGGACAAATTTGCAGTGGGTTTGTCCTAAATAGAGGAAAGGATGGAATTTTCCTCGTTTGTGGAAATGTATAGCCATGGTCTTACTTGAGGAAAATTTGAACCTATGATATGTTGCCCACTGTACAACCTGATTTATTGCAGCCTGCATGTGTCCTTGCACATCCTGTAAGTACAGTGTAAAGTCATCCACATACAGATTACATGAGACAGCACTTGGAACAACCTTTACGATGTCATTTATAGCAATGGCAAACAGGGTCACATTTAAGACACTCCCTTGTGGGACCCCTTCCAGCTGATCTTCCTAACATGTGATGTCGCTGTGCGAAGGAATTCTGTACAGCAGTTTCCATCCTTACAAGTGCATCTGTGGTCGCTATCAATCTTCTAAACCCATATTGATATGGGGTCAGAATGTTTTCCTTTTCTAGCAGCCATGTAAACCTGAAATTTACCATTTTCTGGTGAGAGAAATTGGCAGCTGGAGAGAGAAATTGGTCTGTAATTTCCTGGTGTGGTAGTATCCTTGCCAGGTTTAGGGACAGGAATGATTATAGCCCCTTTCCATGTGGATGGCACTGTACCCTCCCTATAGATCCTATTGAATAGGTCCAACAGGAAATTCTGGGAGCTCTCCGGTAAGTGAGATATCATTTGGTATGGAATATCGTCACTTCCTGGGGCAGTCTTGCGGCAGAGCTGCAAAGCAAAGTCCATCTCCTTGCACAAAAATGGCAAGTTGTATGGATGTTCTGCTGCAGTCCTACTGAAGAACGACACTGGGTGTCGTTCCTGTTCAGCCTGAAGAGTGAAGAATCGGGCATGTAAGATGCTCCAGAGGAGATCTCTACCATGGATTTAGCTAGCTCATTAGCAACATCTTTTTTGTCTGTGATGATTATGCCATCTATCTTCAAAGCAGGTGGTGACGTGATGTGTTTTTTCCAGAGATCTTACGCATCTTGTCCCATACCCATGCTAAGGGGGTCCCAGAGTTAATCGAGGAGACATACTGTCTCCATGATGTTCATCTGGCCTCCTTTAGCACTCACCTGTCCTTGGCTCAGGTCTTTTTGTAATGCATAAACGTTACATTGCTGGGGCTTCGTTTCAACTGCCTCAATGCAGCTTTCCTTGCTCTGACAGCTTGTTGGCATTCATCAGACCACCATGGTACCGGAGGTCGACGGTAATGTCCACTACTTTTGGGAATGGATGATTCTTCTGCAAGGTGAATTCGTGATGTGGAGTGATTAACAGCATCTTGAACACACTGGAAATCATTCACAGATCCCTGAAATACTGCAGTTGATCTAAAAAGATTCCAGTTCGGATGTTCAAGTCGCCATCTCTGCACTCCATTGGCTGGAATACCATTCACCTCCTGCAAAAGTATTGGAAAGTGGTTGCTTCCATGTAAGTCTTCCATGACCTGCCAAGTGAAATTCATCTGTGAGTCAGGTGAGACAATTGACAGTTCTATATTGGAGAATGTCCCACTTTGAATTTGGAAATGTGTGGGAGTGTCACTGTTCAGAAAAAACTGCATCTACTTTTAAGAACAAGGACTCCAGGCCCTTCCTTTAAGGTTGCACAAGTGTCTCCCCCGAGGTGGGTTGTCGACCATTGAAATCCCAAGAGTAGAAATGGATGTGGCAACGGCCCAGGTAGATCTTCCAAATCATCTATGTTGAGATTATGTGGAGGAAGGTTGATAGATGCAACAGTGTAAGGTCGTGTCAAGCCTATTCTCACAGCTTTCACCTGCAGTGTTGTCTGCAGGTGGATGGCCCTGGAAGGGAATATCCTTACATACCAGTACTGCTACTCCTCCATGAGGTCCATTAACAAAAGTCCCATAATGGGCTTGAATTTGGAATCCTCTCAGGGAAATCGGATGGTTTTCCCTGGTCATAATCTCTTGTAAGCATACACAAACTGGGTTACATGAAGCTATCAGATGTTGCAGTTCTTCCCATTTTGCATGAATTCCCTGACAGTTCCATTGGATTAGGGTATCCAGTTCTCCAATCTATTTCTTCATAAGGTGTTTGGCAGCACCTGTGGTCAAGGTTTGCCCCACACCTTTAGGCTGTCCCTTTCCAGGATCTTGGGAGAATCTTATGAGGGATTGTTTATCCGTGGAACTAGTTTCCACAGGCTTCCTTTTGACAGGCTCAGGTTTTGTTTGCCTGGGCAAAGGATGGACCTGAGTCTTTGCTTCAGGGGTATTCTGCCTAGCAGCAGAGGCCCCTGTGGATGTGGTGGCAACTGGAGCTGTCACCGTTGAGGCCTCTGGAGCCCTGCCTGACGGATCCAAAGACCCCACTTTGAAATGAGTCTTTTGAACAGGCTCAGGATTCCTTTGCCTAGGCAAGGGGTGTACCTGAGCCTTTGCTTCAGGGGCATTCTGCCTAGCAGCGGAGACCCCCGTGGATGTGGTGGCAGCTGGAGCTGTCACCCTTGAGGCCTCTGGAGCCTTACCTGATGGCTCCAAAGACCTTACTTTGGGAGGAGGAGTCTCCTCAATAGACCCTTCACTCCTACTCCGTTTCTGGTGGAATTCACCAGAGGCAGTTTCAGCAATTGGGGACTGAGGTTTAAAGGAAGTGGCAGAGTGTGTGGTGTAAGAAGCACCGGAGGGCAAGGGTTGGTGGGAAGGAGGATGGGCTAGAACCGAAGCAAAGGATTTACCTGGCTGTGCAAACAGCTCACAAGCACATCGCTTTGCCTCTAGAAAACTAACTTTCACCTTGCTTCTTATTACCAATACTTCTTTTTCAAATTTGTACCTTTTATATTGCTTTGAAGAATGTTCATGAGCTTCTTTGCAGTGGTAACAGCATATTGGACCTGGACAGTTGTCATCTCCTTTATGACCTGTTGTATCACACTTTACACATACTCTTGGTTGTCCATTTTCCTTAAAACAGCAAGAGTTGGCTCCATGCCCATAACCCTGGCAGTGGAAGCACCGCATAGGGTTGGGCACATATGGTTTTACCTTGAGGGGGTACCATGCCAACTTAACCGATTCTGGAGGGACTAACGTGTTAAAAGTTAGAAGGAGAGCTGGTGTCGACTGTTCCAAACCATCAACTTTCTTCTTAAAACGTTTTACTGCCACTACATTAAAATTCTCTAGTTACTCTAACAGTTTCTCCTCAAAATACCTCAAGTCTTGGGAAAAGACAATTCTCTTACACTGATTAAGGGTTTTGTGAGGAGAACATGAAACTTGAGCCCCAGGGATGTCACATATCACACCAGACGGTCACTCTTATCTGGTGACGAAACCTCAACTATTAGGCTACCATCTCGCTGTGTGGTGAAGCGAGGATCACGTTGACA
>NC_051398.1:34371166-34377033 GCF_015228065.2 Penaeus monodon
GAACTCGCCAGCGCAGGTACCATTCGCCCCAGGATGCTGTGGATGGGCGACACCTGGCTGACGCCCGCAGATCCAGTCACCTCCAGGAGCTCGTTAGCACAGGTATTAGCCACTCTGAGATGCCGCCCCCCCTGCCCGACGCCGTAGATCCAGATGAAGATTACAAGGACAAGGACGAGCATGCATGCCGAGAGGGACCTGGACGAGATCTGTGAGGACGTGTGGACGAGGACGCAACCGAGTTAGGCCTGGATGAGGTCTAGGCGAATCCGAAGTCAAGGAGGACCTGTGCGAGACTTTCGAGGACATGTGGACTTCGAGGATGGACAGATTACACCGAGGACCAGGAGGATGAGGACGACAGGGACGAGCAGCCATGAAGATGCACCAGGACAATGCATGAGAACGAGACGACCAGCCAAATTAGGTCACCCTTGAGGCAAATCAAATGCACCTGGAGGGCAAGGCGTGAGTAGGTGGCCAAGCAATATAGCATATACATAAGTCTATTTCTGTTACCAGTGGACTACGTGGCTGTTTACCATGTGGATCCAAGTCCCAAATAGGAACCATTCACTCAGCGAGGGCGTAGATGACAATTATATCTGATCTTGTTTGACCCTTCAGTTCATGACCAGAGCTTGATGCGGTAAGGTCGGCCTAGCCCTCCCCCTCCGGGCTGGCTGACCTGACCCTTGAGCCAGCATACCGCTATTACCCATACATATATTTAGACATCATCTCGTGTGTTCCATACTGTGTGTGGTACTCTTAGCAATAAAGAGTTAGGCCGTTAACAAGTATAACTACCCTCTGTTCACCATTGTACTAAAGTTTTCACAGGCTTTTACACTCTCACTCTCCTTATCCCTTTCTCTCCCTCCCTCCCTCTACCTCCCTCTGTCTCTCTTTCTCACGAATTTTCCTCTACCAAATCATGTTAGTGTTTAGAATAGGTGCAGATGGTGTTCCCTTGGGATAGGGTGCTGAGAGACTTAATGAGCCATCCTGTTTATTCTAGAAAATAAAGCAGAAAACTTCCTCATTATCTCTGTGACTTTCGGGCAAAAACCACGTTGTTATAATAAGAGAACCCTTGGAAGAGTTTGGTAATATTGGAGTACATGCATCAGCAGCAGACTTGAAGGAAGACTGGTCGTCCATTTGATGGATGGCAGTAAGCTCTCAGCGAAAGGAAAGTTGTACCAAGGCATCTGATAACAAATTCTAACAATGTGACTTTGGTTCTCTACAAGAGAACTTATACTAAGATTAGATAAGTATCGAGGGAGATTTGCATGTGGACCTGTGATAAAACCCTAGCATGATACAATATGTACAAAGTTCACACAAGAGTAATTCATTTTATCGCCAGCTTTACAACCAAGGGGCATAATCCTCTTTGATGCAAAGAATCGTATGAATACTTGGGGGAGAGCTTCTCATTAGACTGCTATTTCGGTGAAATATCGTAGCTGCTGGAGAGTCCCCGGTACTTCCTGCTCGCTCTTCGTTAAGTCACTTCGAAATATTGTATTTCAAATAGATTATTCAAAGATGAACTCTGGCAAGAGTTTTTGTACAGATCTTCCATACAGAAAGGATATTCACGGCAGCATGCGATAAAGTTTTTCTAAATAGGAAAATCAACTGGATATTGTCCACAAAGAAGCATCGTACGTTTGGTCCTATTAACCATGGTTAACATTGATTGATTGATTACGTTTATTTAGCCAATATACATAAGTACAGTTTGCATATATATATATATATATATATATATATATATATATATATATATATATATATATATATATTTTTATATATATATATATAATATATATATATATATATATATATATATATATATATATATTTATATATATATTGATATATATATATATATATATATATATATATATATATATATATATATAACCGACAAAATAAAAAATGGAAAGGCTGAGCGTCCTGAGAACACAAGCTGTCTTAAGGACCGCACCTTATTATTAGGGAATTAATGTGGATTTAAATGTCATTCCACTCGCAGGTGGACTGGATAACAGTAATAAAGATAAAAATATATAATATGGTATATATAACAAAGAACAGACTAGTAAATCGGACTATGTTGTAATGAATTATAATGTTATTCACAAAAAATAAATAATGCAATATATTGCATAAGATTATATCTATATATACACACATACACACACACACACACACACACACACACACACATACACACACACACACACACATATATATACATATACATATACATATATATATATATATATATATATATATATATATATATATATATATATATACATATATATATATATATATATATATATATATAATATATAAATATATATATATATATATATATATATATATATATATATATATATATATATATATATATATATATATATATATTCATATACATATACATATATTTATACATGCACATACACACACATACATATATGCTTGCATTAACTTTGCATACATTTGCATATACACATTCACATATATTTATAAATGTATTACATAGACACCTTTGTACACATATGTAAGCATTCACGCAGATGCATAGATACACGCTGTTATCTGCCTGTATATATAATCATACAAATTGCTTCTTACATTTGTCCTAAACATTAGAATTCACTCTGACATGTAATAGATGGGTCTTCAACGAGTTTTGAGTGACATTAGTGATGGAGCATTGTGGAGGTGTGAAGGCAGATTATTCCATACACTTACCCCACGATAAAAAAATACGTCTTTGATCGGTTTGAGCCTACATATTTGCTTCAGTATTTGACTCTGATCGCAGAGGATATCTTAAATAATTTCTGTACCGAAATAAGTTATTTTCGTAGATATTGATATATTTAAATATGAAGAGAGCACAAAAGTAGGTATTTATATTTTTCAGTTCCAATAGTTTCAGTGTTGAAAATGTACAATTGGTATGGTCATATTTGCCTAATTCATTGTTCGGACTTTCATTGGTTTCATTGACAACTCCCCAGACAGTGTTGCAGTATGTTAGATGCGGATAAATTAATGAAAAGTAGATACATTTACGGGCATTCATAGTGAGAAAATCATATGTATGGTACAAGGTACCACACTGTTTATCATTTTTTATGAATATTGTTCGTATGACTTTTCCACGACAATTTATTGTCAATTATTACTCCAAGAAATTTAGTTTCGGTTTTACTTGACAAGGGTTTACATTCTAATATTACCGGCAAAAGTGTAGGGGGAAATTTCATTTTACGATTAAATGTAACATAATAGGATTAACAATGTTTATCGTCAGTTTGTTTGAAGAAATTCAATTACTGATAGTGTTAAGTTCTCTATTGTTACTAATGAGTTGATTAATACCGTTACCTGAAGCATAGAGGTTACTATCATCAGCATATAAGATGAATTTCAGATACGAGGATGTTTTCACAAAATCATTGATGTAGATCAGGAAAAGAAGAGGCCCTAACAGTGACCCTATGAGATAAAGGAAGGCAATCTGACTTGGATCCATTATATGAAACAAATTGATTTCTGTTTGACAGATATGAATGAAACAAGCCATAATGGGATAGTTTCGAGAGAAAAATTGGGTCATTAACCGAATCCTTAGATAAATCTAGTCATAAAGCAATAGTGAATTCGTTATTATCAAAGGCCTTGTAGATATGGTTTGTAAAAGACATATGAGCTATTTCTGTTGATTTATTCCTTGTAAGTCCAAATTGGCAATCTGACAGCATACTGTTGCGTATGAGATAGATTTCCAATCTGATGTAAATGATTTTTTCTAGAAATTTACAGAACTGATACTGGTCTGTAGTTATGAATATTGATTTTGCAACCTAGATTTGTGAACTGGAATAACCTTTGCTGTCTTGAGTTTATGTGGGTAATATACACGTAGTAAATGAAGTGCTGCACAAGTGGAGCAGGGGACGGGAAATCGTTCTAAGGCTGGTCATTTTTGTTCAGGTGTACTTCTATGTTATGTCACTGAATAACCCACGACATAAGCAGACGCACTGACCATGAAAGAAGTCAAATAATTCAGTGGACAGGAAATCGCAGGTAAAACAAAATAACACATATGCTTTTGACAAAAGTTTTGCATGTTTCACGTGGCTCGCATCTAACAAATGGAGATAAAGGAAAAAAATGTTTTACCTTTCTGGTTCTTTCTTAACTAGCCTGAAGATAAACTACATAACAATTTAGTTTCCCTAACTTTTAGAAAAGGAGACGGCAGGTATGAGAAAATGTTAAAACGGAGTTTTAGATTACTTAAAATCTGCCCAGAACAAGAACAGATGCTTGGCTGACTAATTCATTACATAAAACGACAAAGGTCGAAGCAAACCAATAATACTGTACTATTTTTTTTTCTCATATGAATAATCCAATCTGACTGTTAGACTCGGCTGTTTCTAGTTCAGTACAGTAACACAAAATGTAGTGTTCGATGTTCTAATTACGAAAAGTGAAGAAGGGAAAATGGAACCTACCCCTTCAGACTCTTCAGATCTTGCTCAGATCCTTGAAGTATGATGAATACTGGGCCGATAGAGATAGGGGGAAACTCTTGATTGGTTTTCAAGACAGTTTTACAAAGTTTCCTAGCTATCCTTGACGTAGGGGCAGCAAAGGTACCACGAAACACTAGCACAAGCAGGACGAACCCATGTGAGAGGAACGTGAAATAGGTATGGATCACATGAAGGTATTAATGTCTTTACTAACAAAAAAGGCAAAAGGTGGTGTCGCTGTCAGACCACAGATGCGGAAGGTTCTGGGGGTGTAGGGAAATCCCCAAGATCATTATGGAGGAGAAATAAGCCTGGGAAAGCTAAGGGGAAGTAGATCGAGGCTCCCTGGGCAATAGCAAGGCCGAAACCTATTTTGAAGCTGGGTAATCAAAGTCCATATCCTTGATATATACAGGGAGGACATGGGAGGATTCTCGGATGAACAAGGCCGTGGTTTCCGTCAGAATACACCGGACTCTGAACGCCGGTACGAAGGAAGATGCATAAGAACATAATGCTCCTAAATGTAATTAATTGTAGGATAGCAAGGTAGGATACTCATTTCTGAATCGCCTGAATCACTAATATTATTTTCTGACCGTTTTGTGAACGAATACGCACGAATTCCTATTAGTAGTATCTAATTATCATTTCCCGGATCACAAGTACAAAGATTGTAGGGAAATTATTTTCTATTTATTTTAGCCACAAATGATAAAATAATCGTCACTAAACCGTGTTACATGTGGGTAATTTTAGCGTTATGGATTGAAACATAAAGCCAAATTACATTCATTGAATATTTAATTACTCATAATTTACCCTGCTAAGTCCTCTACATTATCAAATCATTCGGAAAACAATAAATCAAGCAAGTAATTTTGAAATTACATTCAAACATCGACATTTAATGACGTTCCAATAACTCTTATATATTTTCATCTGATTCTCTACATCGTAGAATGGAACCAGCGAGTTATTACATACTTGCTAGTACAGTTGAGATCATAGAGGGTAACTTGTGGGTTACATAATTACCACTAACACAAGGGTTTGTGCGATTTTCACATGGTATTCTGTGTAGATTCAGTGTGTGATTTGAGAGTAATCTTTATGCAATTGTGTATGTACAAGTATAACATAAGATTCACCTGTATAAAACTGGATCCTTTTCTGACGAAGTTCAGACAACAAGTGTGCGTGTGTATGTTTGTTTATTTGTGATTTGTGTATGTGTTAAGTCCCCTGAAAGCGACACTTTTCAACAACTAAAACATGAAAGAATTA
>NC_051398.1:34382133-34389633 GCF_015228065.2 Penaeus monodon
CCCGATTCCGACCAAATCCAGCTTGACTTGATTAGTCCAAGGGGGGAATTGGGGAATTCCAACAGCCAGAACAGCAGATGAATAAGCCTCACATCCATAATCAAGCTTACTACGAATAAGCACTCGGTAAAGCCGTAGAAGCGTTGTGCGGTCTGCACCCCAAAATAAATGTGAAAGAACCCGCAAAATACTAAGTGCTTTTGTAGCCTTTACTTTTACCGTTTGATGTGAGGCACCAATGTAAGCAAAAATTAGACCCAAGTACTTCACCTCTTGGACAAATTGCAGTGGGTTTGCTCCTAAATAGAGGAAAGGATGGAATTTTCCTCGTTTGTGGAAATGTATAGCCATGGTCTTACTTGAGGAAAATTTGAACCTATGATATGTTGCCCACTGTACAACCTGATTTATTGCAGCCTGCTTTGTGTCCTTGCACATCCTGTAAGTACAGTGTAAAGTCATCCACATACAGATTACATGAGACAGCACTTGGAACAACCTTTACGATGTCATTTATAGCAATGGCAAACAGGGTCACATTTAAGACACTCCCTTGTGGGACCCCTTCCAGCTGATCTTCCTAACATGTGATGTCGCTGTGCGAAGGAATTCTGTACAGCAGTTTCCATCCTTACAAGTGCATCTGTGGTCGCTATCAATCTTCTAAACCCATATTGATATGGGGTCAGAATGTTTTCCTTTTCTAGCAGCCATGTAAACCTGAAATTTACCATTTTCTGGTGAGAGAAATTGGCAGCTGGAGAGAGAAATTGGTCTGTAATTTCCTGGTGTGGTAGTATCCTTGCCAGGTTTAGGGACAGGAATGATTATAGCCCCTTTCCATGTGGATGGCACTGTACCCTCCCTATAGATCCTATTGAATAGGTCCAACAGGAAATTCTGGGAGCTCTCCGGTAAGTGAGATATCATTTGGTATGGAATATCGTCACTTCCTGGGGCAGTCTTGCGGCAGAGCTGCAAAGCAAAGTCCATCTCCTTGCACAAAAATGGCAAGTTGTATGGATGTTCTGCTGCAGTCCTACTGAAGAACGACACTGGGTGTCGTTCCTGTTCAGCCTGAAGAGTGAAGAATCGGGCATGTAAGATGCTCCAGAGGAGATCTCTACCATGGATTTAGCTAGCTCATTAGCAACATCTTTTTTGTCTGTGATGATTATGCCATCTATCTTCAAAGCAGGTGGTGACAGTGATGTGTTTTTTCCAGAGATCTTACGCATCTTGCCCCCATACCCATGCTAAGGGGTCCCAGAGTTAATCGAGGAGACATACTGTCTCCATGAGTTCATTGGCCTCCTTTAGCACTCACCTGCCCTTTGGCTCAGGTCTTTTTTGTAATGCATAAAGTTACATTGCTGGGGCTTCGTTTCAACTGCCTAAATTTGCAGCTTTCCTTTCTCTGACAGCTTGTTGGCATTCATCAGACCACATGGTACCGGGGGTCGACCCGGGAATGTCCCCCTACTTTTGGGAATGGATGATTCTTCTGCAAGGTGAATTCGTGATGTGGAGTGATTAACAGCATCTTGAACACACTGGAAATCATTCACAGATCCCTGAAATACTGCAGTTGATCTAAAAAGATTCCAGTTCGGATGTTCAAGTCGCCATCTCTGCACTCCATTGGCTGGAATACCATTCACCTCCTGCAAAAGTATTGGAAAGTGGTTGCTTCCATGTAAGTCTTCCATGACCTGCCAAGTGAAAAATTTATTTTGTGAGTCAGGTGAGGGCAATTGACAGTTCTATTGGAGAATGGGCCCACTTTGAATTGGAAATGTGGGGAGTGTCACTGTTCAGTAAAACTGCATTACTCTTTTAAGAACAAGGACTCCAAGGCCCTTCCTTGAAGGTTGCACAAAGTGTCTCCCCAGAGGTGATGTCGACCATTGAAATCTCCCAAGAGTAGAAATGGATGTGGCAACGGCCCAGGTAGATCTTCCAAATCATCTATGTTGAGATTATGTGGAGGAAGGTTGATAGATGCAACAGTGTAAGGTCGTGTCAAGCCTATTCTCACAGCTTTCACCTGCAGTGTTGTCTGCAGGTGGATGGCCTGGAAGGGAATATCCTTACATACCAGTACTGCTACTCCTCCATGAGGTCCATTAACAAAAGTCCCATAATGGGCTTGAATTTGGAATCCTCTCAGGGAAATCGGATGGTTTTCCCTGGTCATAATCTTTGTAAGGCATACACAAAACTGGGTTACATGAAGCTATCAGATGTTGCAGTTCTTCCCATTTTGCATGAATTCCCTGACAGTTTTCCCTTGGATTAGGGTATCAGTTCTCCAATCTATTTCTTTTATAAGGTGTTTGGCAGCACCTGTGGTCAAGGTTTTCCCCACACCTTTAGGCTGTCCCTTTCCAGGATCTTGGGAGAATCTTATGAGGGATTGTTTATCCGTGGAACTAGTTTCCACAGGCTTCCTTTTGACAGGCTCAGGTTTTGTTTGCCTGGGCAAAGGATGGACCTGAGTCTTTGCTTCAGGGGTATTCTGCCTAGCAGCAGAGGCCCCTGTGGATGTGGTGGCAACTGGAGCTGTCACCGTTGAGGCCTCTGGAGCCCTGCCTGACGGATCCAAAGACCCCACTTTGAAATGAGTCTTTTGAACAGGCTCAGGATTCCTTTGCCTAGGCAAGGGGTGTACCTGAGCCTTTGCTTCAGGGGCATTCTGCCTAGCAGCGGAGACCCCTGTGGATGTGGTGGCAGCTGGAGCTGTCACCGTTGAGGCCTCTGGAGCCTTACCTGATGGCTCCAAAGACCTTACTTTGGGAGGAGGAGTCTCCTCAATAGACCCTTCACTTCCTACTTCGTTTCTGGGAATTCACCAGAGGCAGTTTCAGCAATTGGGGACTGAGGTTTAAAGGAAGTGGCAGAGTGTGTGGTGTAAGAAGCACCGGAGGGCAAGGGTTGGTGGGAAGGAGGATGGGCTATAACCGAAGCAAAAGATTTACCTGGCTGTGCAAACAGCTCACAAGCACATCGCTTTGCCTCTAGAAAACTAACTTTCACCTTGCTTCTTATTACCAATACTTCTTTTTCAAATTTGTACCTTTTATATTGCTTTGAAGAATGTTCATGAGCTTCTTTGCAGTGGTAACAGCATATTGGACCTGGACAGTTGTCATCTCCTTTATGACCTGTTGTATCACACTTTACACATACTCTTGGTTGTCCATTTTCCTTAAAACAGCAAGAGTTGGCTCCATGCCCATAACCCTGGCAGTGGAAGCACCGCATAGGGTTGGGCACATATGGTTTTACCTTGAGGGGGTACCATGCCAACTTAACCGATTCTGGAGGGACTAACGTGTTAAAAGTTAGAAGGAGAGCTGGTGTCGACTGTTCCAAACCATCAACTTTCTTCTTAAAACGTTTTACTGCCACTACATTAAAATTCTCTAGTTACTCTAACAGTTTCTCCTCAAAATACCTCAAGTCTTGGGAAAAGACAATTCTCTTACACTGATTAAGGGTTTTGTGAGGAGAACATGAAACTTGAGCCCCAGGGATGTCACATATCACACCAGACGGTCACTCTTATCTGGTGACGAAACCTCAACTATTAGGCTACCATCTCGCTGTGTGGTGAAGCGAGGATCACGTTGACATACCTCAACTATTTGCCGATGTACTTCAAAAATATCAAGATCCATGATTGATACACATCAATGGTCTTCAATACTAGGCACTTACTAAATGAAAAAACTTTATTATTTATAGGTTTAAAATTTCCTTAGTGGATTGAGAAGGACTTTTCCCTTCTTACCTGGTTTTGGGAGCCCGGGAAACCATTACGATCCATTCTTGCCCTTTGGAAAGCTGGGGAAAAGGGTCCAAAGTGACAACATGTGATGTTCCAGAGGGAATGGTTTGGGGGATTTCGTAGGGTCATCAGGGAGAGAGCTAGAACTTTGTAAATTTGTAGTAAATCATACAAAAATTTGAATTCTTCATTTCCTCACCCCCCCCCCACCTACCATGGAGTGCCAACGAGGGGAAGCTACAGTTGGGGCTCAAAATCTCCCAACAGCCACAGGGGTAATGAGGAAATATACACAGCCACTATTACAGTACTGATAGCAGTCGTGGGACCTATGCACTACCGACTGAACAGTGCCTGCTTGACCCTAGCCATATTTGATTAGCCGATTGACTTGACCGGGCCTTGATCAAGACACCTGTCTAACCAGAATAAAGGACCAAAGAGGTGTGTCGCTAGCTGCAGGGCACAGCATGCAGCATCGCTCAACCTCCAGGATTCCTGTCTCCTAGTGATACGGGATGCCACGCACAGTAAACACGTGAGAGAGTTCTCCCTGGTCCAAGATGGAATGAACCAGGGGTGGGTGCACCATCCCCTCTTATAGGCCTTGGTGCACCAGGAAGCCATTTTGTCTCATCCCTCAGTGGTGACCCCTCCAGTATGGGTAGCCCTCTGGTCCGGCTCACCAGATCATTGGGACCTCAAGCCCCCCCACCGCGGCAAGGCGGCTTCCGTTGGGGGGGTGGGGAGAAGGGAGTAAGCACTAATATCATCACCGTTCTTCAGACGAGTCCTGGCTCCCGCACACAGGTATGTTCAGTGCCGGGTATTGAAAATTTTGTTTTACCCGGAAATTTAAGTTTGCAGTGCTGAGTAATTGAATTAATATAGATTTCGAATCCATATGCAATGTGATTACTTAGACAGGTTCTGATTCTCATCCCACACCTGGAAAAGAGAAGAGAGAGAGAGAGAGAAAGAGAGAGAGAGAGGGGAGAGAGAGAGAGAGAGAGAGAGAGAGAGAGAGAGAGAGAGAGAGAGAGAGTGAGAGTGCTTAGGGAAAATTCATGAGAGAACTCAATGTCTGAAGATTTTGTTTTTTTTTCTATTTCTTTTAGGTATGGATACAACAAATATACATAAGTCTTTTTCTGTTACCAGTGGACCACGTGGCTGTTTGCCATGTGGATCCAAGTCCCAAATAGGAACAAATCACTTAGCTAGGACGTAGATGACACCATTATCTGATTTTCGCTTGACCCTTCAGTTCGTGACCAGTACCCCACGTGGTTTAAAGGTCGGCCTAGCCCTCCCCCTCCAGGCAGGCTGACCTGACTCGTGACCCAGCATACAACCACACCCATAAAATATAGGCATGTCTCGTGGGTTCCCTACTGTGGGGTGGTACTCTTAGCAATAAAGAGATACGCTGTTAACAAGTATAAAATACCCTCTGTACTAAGGATCATAGCCTTTTACACACCCCCACACACACTCACACACACACACACACACACACACCACCACCCCACCCACACACACATATATATATATATATAATATATAATTTTATATATATATATAATTATATATATATATTATTTAGTTATTACTTAAAATATTTAGTTACTTAGTTTTTTACATTATTAATAAATTGAAGCCAAACATTATTTAACCCTGCCAACTATCTACACTTACCTTTGAAATGTCTTTATAAAAAAATGCAAATTGAATCACAGCTAAAAAAGCTGAAAAAAAAACTTGAAAAAAAAGAGAAGGTTTGGGGTTTGAGAAAGTGTGCTTCATTTCTTAATTATAATTTTGAAAAAGGTCTTTCATTTAATCTATATCTAAAAAAATAATAATACCCTCTCAAGAAAGAAAAAAAAAAGTGCAAGCAGAAACATAAGGAAAAGGGAAGATAAAAAAAAGTCATGTGTACCTTGTGCCTGAAGTGGAGGGTGGTGGTCTGCAATCCTCCTTGGGTAATACGTTCTCCAAAAAAAGGACTATAAAGATCAACTCAAAATTTTTTTTTTTATTTAAAAAAAGGGAAGTGCAATTAGTAAGATTTTTAGTTATTTTGCATTTTTTCCCTTTTTCTTTTATCAGGGAAATTTTTGAGAAAAATGCAACAACACACCCTTTTTTTTTGGTCATGCAGCTGTAAGATAAATATTTTTCTCGTTCTTTGGGTTTATGAAAAGGATTACACTCTAGAAAATGGGTTTTTAAACTGTTTGTATGACGGCCCCACTCAGGAACAACTAAATTTATGCGGCACCTTGTCCTTTTTTATATATATAAATTTAAAATTTTAATCATTAATTAAAATTATATATATAATTATAAATATAAAATACACAAAACCCCTCACACCACATCACACACACCCACCAAAACAACACACACAACACACACCCACACACAACACAAAACACACACACACCAAAATATATATTTTAATATATATATATATATATATATATAATTTTTATATAATAAATGTATATAAATATATATATATATTATATATTGTATATTCTGTATATATATAAAATATTATATATATTAAAAGTATATGAATATATATATATAAATAGTAATATATAAAAAAGTATATATAAAATAAATATATAAAAATATATATTTTATATTATTAATATATATATAATAAATTAGACTTGCTAATTCCATTTAAAAATATTTAATTTCCCCCCCCCCCCCTTTTAAGTGATATTATGTACAAAAAATGAGGGCTCACCCCCAAATTCTTGGTAACCCAGTTTTGGGGAAACATTTCTTTTGAAGGTTTTTTGCAACTCGTTTGGGGCATGAGCTTCTCCCCCCCTCTATTTTTCTTCTTCCCCCTCCCCTCTTCTTTTTCTCTCTTTCCCCTCCTTTCCCTTTCCCCTCACTCTCTCATACTCTCTCTTTCATTCTCACTCTCCCCCTTGCTTCCTACCCTCATTCTCTCCTCTCTGTCTGCTCCCCCTCCTCTCTGTCTTCTTCTCTCTCTCTCTCTTCCTTTTGAGCCCTCTACTCCTCTCCCCTCTCGCTCACCTATCTCTTCCCCTTCTTCTCCCTCTCACTCTCCGGGACTCTCCACCCTCTTCTCTATAGCATATACATAGGCCCATTTCTGTTTTCCAGTGGACCCCCGGGTTTGTTTACCAAGTGGATCCAAGCCCCAAATAGGAACCATTCACTCAGAAAGGGGCGTAGATGAAAATTATATCTGATCTCGTTTGACTCTTGAGTTCGTGCTTAGCGCCCGACGCGGTAAGGTCGGCCTAGCCTCCCTCTTCGGCCTGGCGACCTGCCCACCGGGGAACACCGCGCAGCGCTTTTACCCTTTAGAAAAATCGTAGCGTCGTCGTAGCGTGTGTTCACCCCTTTACGTGTGTTTTTGAGTCCCTGTCAGCCACTGTACTAAGGATCATAGCCTTTTACAATCTGGTGGAGGGCGGGCGCTGAGTCCTTCTGCCACAGTACGAAAACGCAAACCTTCGAAGAAAAAAAACGTTTCGACCACTTTCCAAAAGGACATGTCTAAGAAAAAAAAAAAAAACCGTAATTTACATTTTTGGGGGCATTTTCTATTTCTTTTCCCTTCCTTCTCCCATAAATGTGTTAAGCGTTGGTTTTTTTTTGGGGTAAAAAGTGCTAAATGACAACAAATGGCACGTTCCACACTATTCTTTTGACCT
>NC_051398.1:34394633-34397190 GCF_015228065.2 Penaeus monodon
TTTGAAGAAATTCAATTACTGATAGTGTTAAGTTCTCTTTTGTTACTAATGAGTTGATTAATACCGTTACCGGGAAAGCATAGAGGTTACTATCATCAGCATATAAGATGAATTTCAGATACGAGGATGTTTTCACAAAATCATTGAGGGTAGATCAGGAAAAGAAGAGGCCCTAACAGTGACCCTATGAGATAAAGGAAGGCAATCTGACTTGGATCCATTATATGAAACAAATTGATTTCTTTTTGACAGATATGAATGAAACAAGCCATAATGGGATAGTTTCGAGAGAAAAAATTGGGTCATTAACCGAATCCTTAGATTTAAAACTAGTCATAAAGCAATAGTGAATTCGTTATTATCAAAGGCCTTGTAGATATGGTTTGTAAAAGAAAATATGAGCTATTTCTGTTGAATTTTTTCCTTGTTTAAATCCAAATTGGCAATCTGACAGCATACTGTTGCGTATGAGATAGATTTCCAATCTGATGTAAATGATTTTTTCTAAAAAAAATTTACAGAACTGATACTGGTCTGTAGTTATGAATATTGATTTTGCAACCTAGATTTGTGAACTGGAATAACCTTTGCTGTCTTGAGTTTATGTGGGTAATATACACGTAGTAAATGAAGTGCTGCACAAGTGGAGCAGGGGGACGGGAAATCGTTCTAAGGCTGGTCATTTTTTGTTCAGGTGTTTCTTCTATGTTATGTCACTGAATAACCCACGACATAAGGGAGAACGCACTGACCATGAAAGAAGTCAAAATAATTCAGTGGACAGGAAATCGCAGGAAAACAAAATAACACATATGCTTTTGACAAAAGTTTTGCATGTTTCACGTGGCTCGCATCTAACAAATGAGATAAAGGAAAAAAATGTTTTACCTTCTGGTTCTTCTTAACTAGCCTGAGATAAACTACATAACAATTTAGTTTCCCTAACTTTAGAAAAGGAGACGGCAGGTATGAGAAAATGTTAAAACGGAGTTTTAGATTACTTAAAATCTGCCCAGAACAAGAACAGATGCTTGGCGGACTAATTCATACATAAAACGACAAAGGTCGAAGCAAACCAATAATACTGTACTATTTTTTTTTCTCATATGAATAATCCAATCTGACTGTTAGACTCGGCTGTTTCTAGTTCAGTACAGTAACACAAAATGTAGTGTTCGATGTTCTAATTACGAAAAGTGAAGAAGGGAAAAATGGAACCTACCCCTTCAGACTCTTCAGATCTTGCTCAGATCCTTGAAGTATGATGAATACTGGGCCGATAGAGATAGGGGGAAACTCTGATTGGTTTTCAAGACAGTTTTACAAAGTTTCCTAGCTATCCTTGACGTAGGGGGCAGCAAAGGTACCACGAAACACTAGCACAAGCAGGACGAACACCATGTGGAGGAAACGTGAAATAGGTATGGATCACATGAAGGTATTAATGTCTTTACTAACAAAAAAGGCAAAAGGTGGTGTCGCTGTCAGACCACAGATGCGGAAGGTTCTGGGGGTGTAGGGAAATCCCCAAGATCATTATGGAGGAGAAATAAGCCTGGGAAAGCTAAGGGGAAGTAGATCGAGGCTCCCTGGGCAATAGCAAGGCCGAAACCTATTTTGAAGCTGGGTAATCAAAGTCCATATCCTTGATATATACAGGGAGGACATGGGAGGATTCTCGGATGAACAAGGCCGTGGTTTCCGTCAGAATACACCGGACTCTGAACGCCGGTACGAAGGAAGATGCATAAGAACATAATGCTCCTAAATGTAATTAATTGTAGGATAGCAAGGTAGGATACTCATTTCTGAATCGCCTGAATCACTAATATTATTTTCTGACCGTTTTGTGAACGAATACGCACGAATTCCTATTAGTAGTATCTATTATCATTTCCCGGATCACAAGTACAAAGATTGTAGGGAAATTATTTTCTATTTATTTAGCCACAAATGATAAAATAATCGTCACTAAAACCGTGTTACATGTGGGTAATTTTAGCGTTATGGATTGAAACATAAAGCCAAATTACATTCATTGAATATTTAATTACTCATAATTTACCCTGCTAAGTCCTCTACATTATCAAATCATTCGGAAAACAATAAATCAAGCAAGTAATTTTGAAAATTACATTCAAAACATCGACATTTAATGACGTTCCAATAAACTCTTATATATTTTCATCTGATTCTCTACATCGTAGAATGGAACCAGCGAGTTATTACATACTTGCTAGTACAGTTGAGATCATAGAGGGTAACTTGTGGGTTACATAATTACCACTAACACAAGGGTTTGTGCGATTTTCACATGGTATTCTGTGTAGATTCAGTGTGTGATTTGAGAGTAATCTTTTTTGGGAATTTTTGTATGTACAAGTATAACATAAAATTCACCTGTATAAAATGGATCCTTTTCTGACGAAGTTCAGACAACAAGTGTGCGTGTGTATGTTTTTTTATTTGTGATTTGGTGTATGTGTTAAGTCCCTGAAAGCGCACTTTTCAACAAATAAAACATGAAGAATATATGTACAACAAAAAAAAATTAAAA
>NC_051398.1:34422290-34439790 GCF_015228065.2 Penaeus monodon
TCCTGACATGGCAAAATAACACTGTAGAAAGGAAAGTGCCAACTGCAATACCCAGGCTATCTCGGACTCGATGTGCGTATTCAGCAAGAAAGTTAAGGGTAAATGTATATTCGCTGATATGCAGCAGATGATACAACAACCGGTTTCATCTGGTACGTCGGGGCAGTGTATCTCGAAAGAGTTTCAGGAAGTGAATACCGTCAGGCTGTTGGTCTGCACGTTTTATATTTTATTCTTACATTCTCTCCATTATATGGTCAGAAATTGCGTTATAATTTAAGAAAACCTGCTTGTTCTATAACCAACTGCCAAGGATATATGTAGTAGCTTTTAGCTTGTAAAGTTCATCATCACTAATACCGTTTTCATTCAGCCACAAATTCCAAATATTCCACAACATCCTTTATGCGGAAAGCCTTTAAACTATAATATCTACACGCGAGCACGGGTAATCGTTCCAAAGTTAGACCATGAAAATCTCTGCACGTCTCGTATTTCGTGTTTATCATCATCTATTTCCCCCTTGTCATATATTAAGTGAATATGATATTTTATCTGAAGTACTGTGCTGTTATTGCACAGAGACCTGTTGCTCTATTGCTATTCCGTTATTCCCGCTGCTCTTCCCCAAATCTATCTTAATCTCGTAAACGTGGCTGTTTTGCTCTTGAACTACAATACGTTTTCCTGTTTTCCTCTTCTTTTGCCTTTGATGACATCCTTTTGAAGGATCGGTCTTCTCCCCGCGTTCCCTTTGATGTCAACCTCACACGACATTGTCTTCGATGCTCGAATGAACTGTAAAGTACCTTTTGTTCAGTTGGCAACGCTCCCAAGCTTTATTTCATGCATGTCATTTAATTAACCATGTATCATTTCTGTTCTCCACCGTGAAAACATGAGAATCTGTTCTATCTACACCTTTTCATGAGATTGGCATTGTTATCTACGACTCTGTCACTGTCGGTCGCGTTTGTGTCTCCTTTTAATTAAAATAATGGGATCACTGGTAGATACTTATTCTTATCAAAATAATAATAGTTGATATAATCTTAGCTAGAATATAGTTTCTGGCTAAAATTGTATTAGTTGATATGTTCTTGCTTAAAAGCGTGTTAGTTATCATAATCTTATACTAAAACAATATTGGTTCTTATAGTCTTTCAATTTCTATCCAGAACAGTCGATACAGTCTGGTTAGAAATGCCAGTGTGTAAGTAATTCTTCACAATCAGTTATATATATATATATATATATATATATATATATATATATATATATATATATATATATATATATATATATATATATAAAATATATATATATATATATATATATATATATATATATATATATATATATATATATAATAAAGTATTGTTTGTTTGTTTCAAGTGCCCTGTCCTACAAGGACGTTGGCGATCATGGATTTCCATGATTTTCTTGGCAATTTAGAGCGGTGGTTTGCCGTTGCTTTCCGCCCGGTGTTTTTATCGAGTCACCATCTCTATTTACCCGGTTCTGGGACCGGCACTGACGTCCCAGAATATATATATATATATATATATATATATATATATATATATATATATATATATATATATATTCAAATAAATATATATATATATATATATATATATATACATATATATATATATATATATATATATATATACATATATATAAATATATATACATATATATACATATATACATATTTATACATACATATATACATACATATATATATATATATATATATATATATATGGGGACCGCAATTTGGCCGCGTATATCCTGCGCTGACCACAGCCATCAACCCCATGACGGCGCCTGGGGTTTCGCACTATCATCAATGGCCCCCTTGTGCAATTGCGCTATAGTTCTCACACCCCAGAGCGTTCCCGCATTACCCGAGGAGATCTTGACCACATACAGGTCCTCGGCAAAGTCCACCCCTTCAGTGGCCAGTGGTCGACCCCGGAGATCTAGTCAGCCGAGGAGTGATGTCTTCCGTCCTTTGAGCGCAACAACGGAGGCTCTCTCTGTGTCAATATGTATATTGGCACCATTTAAAACGATAAAATAGAGCGACAGACAGAGAAATAAAATAGGCGACAGACAGAATCAAACAACCAAAGAACCCGAAGTCACTAAGTTCACGATGGAAACCTTTCAGAAATACACTTACAAATACGGTTGCCAGGACATGTTACTTCATTTCTAGGATTTCTCTAGTGAATAAGCTTAAGAATCCCAAGAACGTTGGGCAATGTATATTTTCGACATATACACACGGAGGCAGACAAACGTGTTTACGGAAACAGTGAAGGCATATCGCTGGAAAATGCAGCGGGAATTTCTTTTGGAAGAGTCCTACTGAGAGGACCCACGAACACACAGTAGGAAGGTTAATCCTTGATTTGTAACACAAGCACACTATCATCATTGTCATCATTATCTTTTGTCATCATTGCTACCACTGTCACTATCGCTATCATTTTACTGTCACTATCATTATCATGGCATAATCTTTGGCAGACAGGTATTTTGCAAAAGCAGATAATAACATTACCCTTTTAGTACAGCTGCCATTGAGCTGACCAAGGGCTTAGAGACACGAAATCGTACTCTGATTTTAGCGAATCCTTACTCATTTGGGCTGTTTTCCCATATCAGTCGAACTAATCTTTAACTTCATAAGCGCACATAACCATGTGTAAATTTGGGTTGCTCTGAATTCTTTCCCCTTTTATGTCGTAGCAAAGCAGGGATACACGATTGCTCTCGTGGCTCTTTTCACATGGACAAATATACAGGGAACAGGCAAAGTGCCTCACTCAGGTGAGGATAAGAGGGTGTACTTTAAGGATAACACGTTGAGAATTCTTCATTCCTGTAACATCAACCTAGCTTACTTTGAGGCATGGGTTGAAGACTGCGCTACATGGGTTAGTAACAGCAAATTAGTGAAGGAGCAAGAAAGAAAGAGATGGAGTGAAGAGATCAGTGGCGTAGGATGAGGCACCTCCATCAACAAAGCAGTAGTCTTGGAAACCCTTTGTACGTGTTTATTTGTATGTGTGTGTGTGTGTGTGTGTGTGTGTGTGTGTGTGTGTGTGTGTGTGTGTGTGTGTGTGTGTGTGTGTGTGTGCTAATGTATGGAGGTGATTACCATATTACAGTATGATAATACATGCTGTAGTGCAAGAACAGGATTTCATTGAATCTGAATTGGCATTCAGAGCATCAAAATAGGAAGACTTCCTTTCTGATGCCGATGATCATAGTTTTAGATGTAATGTTTTATTGTTTAAATGTAGAAAAATGGGAAATTAAACAACTAACTTGAACCTTTAAAAGTGCAATGACTTGTTACCATGGTATGTTTGTCTCTATTATACCACTTGTTTTGCAAACATTATAATGCTACATTGCAAAGTTTGTCTATATCTTTTTTATTCCATAAATGCAACCGAATGTAAAAGTATCAATCACGTTAAGTACGAATGGTCTGTTTGAATATGACTGAAATGAGCACGAATTAAAACATCATTCTATACTTTTAAAAACAATTATATTATTAGATAAACTCTCCCAAGCTTTCCCAATCCGACGAAACTTTAACTTTTCAACAACGTGAAATAATTACATTGTTATAAGCTACATGTATTGTTCCGAGAACACTCAGGACAATATATACAGGACAAGAGTGTAAAATAATGGAACTATTTGAGGAACAAAAGAATAATCCAACTACTTATAGTGAATTACTCGAAACCCAGAATAACAGGAATATTCACTAGTAATGAGCGAATGAGTATATTTCTGTTAGATAATGCTGATGCAATTTACCTGAAGAGGGGGTAACACAGATATATTAAATAATCGAAAAAACTAACACTGGCATTACTCTGTTGCAAAAGTAAACATTCATAAGCCCAAGTGAATAGATGAAACATTTAAGACCAAACGGCGGAAAGATTTATCTAAATCTCATTTTCGGATAACTTAACTAAAGAATGCTAATTCTCTAAATGAGGCTACGGAGACCTCCAAACGGAAGTAGTATGTTCTGGATCTGGATAAAGTCAACAATAATGTTAGTTGGTTCATTAATGGGAATATCTGTAAAGAGTGATTCTATAGCAATCTTTAAAAAAAAAAGAAGGAAAAACATTATATACACACACACACACACACACACACACACACACACACACACACACACACACACACATATATATATATATATATATATATATATGTATGTATGTATGTATGTATGTATGTATGTATGTATATATATATATATATATATATATATATATATATATATATGTATGTATGTATGTATATATATATGTATATGTATATGTATATGTATATGTATATGTATATGTATATATATATATATATATATATATGTATATATATATGTGTGTGCTCTGAATTTTATTTATTCATTAATTTATTTATTTCTAGCTAGACTGCGGTTGAAGGCGTTATGGAAATTAGGGGTCTTGCTTATTATTAGGCATCTAAACTCTTTCTTAGTCATGGTAGATTCTTTAGGAAACGTTCCAAGAAAAAAATACATTTCGCTTTGGTAATCAGTGGGGAAATTTTGACCTCAAAGGGTTTGAAATTAGTCTTTTAAAATAGCTGAGACCTTTAATAAATATCGACGTTTGGCTGTGTATCTGTTTTTGTCAGTTCAAATAATGGGGATTACTTTGTCTGAAACTAAAATTTTGTAAACATTAAGATGCGCTGGGGGGGATTAATTAAGTTGGATTTGTTTTGCATGATTCAACTTAATTATAGAATATCAAGAGATTCATATGCAAATTTCTACCCTTTCCTTTGGGCTCTACTTGACTTCGATTTCTGTGGAATTCCAAAGCTGAGGATTTTAGAATGTAAAGATTTACATAAGCCGATGGAACTGCAATACCAGCCTTTTTTTTTCTTTCTTTCTCTGTTTACTTTCTCTATTTACTTTTATTTACTTTCTCTATTAACTTTACCTAATTTTCTGTATTCTGATTGGTAACGTAAGGAAAGCTGAGGAGGGGGGGGGGGTGTTGTAAATCTAATGATGTAAGTCGGAGCCCATGCCAACATCCCAAACATGCTGGTGGTGTTAATATTAAAACTGACGCATTACCCATTATTTGAAATTATCTCTTAAGTAAATGTTAGTCTTACAAACAAGAAGTAAGAGCTTCTATGCCACACAATTCTCTTGATTACGTCATCATCAAGGGGCTAACGCCGACGGGGGCGCATGGCCGCATCCACCCTTCGCTTCCAACCACGAGGGTCCCTCGTGGCGAGTCTCCAGGGCCTGCCTGGAATGTACGAAATGACTCGAGCTAATTTTGTGCAACTCTACAGACTCCCCAGCTTCGGTGCAGACTTTGGATCAGACAGTAAGGTGCAATTTGAGATCCTCCCATGAGGAGCAGCACAAACTGGCAACAATAGGGAATGCCACTTGATCAGAAGTAAAGTTTAAACTAGCAGAAAAAAATATATGGGTGAACTGCAGTACTTAGATTCTATGGCAAAAATTGTTTAACGAAATACAGCCCCTTTCAAGTTAGCTGAATTCGCAGTCGATTCGAAAAGAGGCGTTGTCAGACCCATGTCTCATTTGAAGGACCTTATACCATATGGATCATGTATAATATTTAAAACTATACTCTGTTTCAGCCTGATGGTGGAAACAGGATGATTGTCAAGAACTTGTGATAATGAAGTTTATCTTTAAATGAGTTCTGGAACTTTGTTGTCCTGCAGATATGTTTGCAGGTATGTATCTTATCTTTTATTTTATTTTATTTATTTATTTATTTATCCAGTTACTATTATTTGCGTACGTTATTTGTCCACAAATATCTATAACATGGGAGTGTTTTCTTGCGAAAAAAAATCAAGTACTTACCTGGGTGAAAATTCAATGACGTTGCCCAAGTCTATACCAGCCACCAGACCAGAGCAGTTAGGCTGAGGAAACGGAGTTTCGTACTCCATCGTCTGTCGAAGGTCAGGTCGAGCCAAAATCTTCGTGGTAGGTATATGGCGCAGGATATAAGCAGAAACTATGCGCAGATTCACTTTTCTATTGGTTTCTTAGGTTTTGGTAAGTAGTTTCCATTACATTTCCTGAGCAGAATACACTAAGATATCTTTCTGCTTGTTTCTCAAACTCCAAAATCATTACAAATTAATGACTCCATTATCACAGTATTTACTTCTAACTTGAGCGGTCTACTGTGTTTACGTGACAGAAGTTCTCCCATTATTTCAGTGACGCTGTAACACAATGGTATCTTTCCCTATTTACAGTGTTTGTTACACGACAAGCTGTCCTTTAACAAAAATAATGTATTTTTTTTTCCAAAAACAAAAAAGGAGTGATTTTCTGAGAACACAAATATTGCAACACTTTTTAAGTTGTTTTATTTCAGCGATCATGATGACAAACAAATATCATAGTTTAATATTTCAGCGTGTACTTTCCAGATCAATCGCAATTTTCTATGCTCTTCACTTCACTTGGGCTGAAAAAAGAAAAGGAGTGAATGTTAATATTAACTGTTATATAATTTTTTGGACATTTTATCGTTACTCTTTTTGTGTATATACTTACATATCTAGATAAACACACACACGCACGCGCACACGTACACGTACACTTACACTTACACGTACACGCACACACGCACATATACCCACATACATATTTAAATTACATAATCGCACACATACATTCGGATGTGTACGAGTGTGTTTGCGTGAGCGTCTGCATGTGTGTATAGATAAATATTCATACCACTAAATCTGTGTATCACAAGAGCGTTGCTTTGGTCCGTCGCCTGCACCAGTATATATTTTAACTATTTTACTGTGTTGTGCTTACATTCACAGTTCCATAACTTTAACCATTTCACTGGTTAAAAGACTACGTATTCTGAAAGAGGAAATACAGGTTCTCATATTTTTAAAGGAAGTGGCTGTTTGTGAACAAAAGAAGCAAACAGATCTGTTAAGCAGAGTTCATTGTGGTAAATGCAGAAAAAAGGTAGGTGAAAGTGAATGGGTTTATAAAACAAAACAAGGAATTGTATCTGGTGACGTTACTCAATCACATTTATATTTTTTCTACATAGGTCGGGTCAGTTGAAGCATAACGATTTAAGTGTCAAAGTCACGTACGGAAATGCTCCCAAGTGGACGATATTTAGTCAGGGCTGAACACTGAACACTAGTCCCTGGGGGTGGGCTAGTCAGGCTAGAATACCAGAAATACCAAAATAATGTGAAAATTATCAACCGTCTCAATTTAGTTGTTCGAAGGAAAATGCCTTTGTTCTGGAATTCTAAAAGAAAGTTTAATTTACTCTTAATATTACAATGCATTGTGTTCTAGAAGAATATGCAAATTCTAAAGGAGAACGAAACAGCTTTTCTGCGCTTCTTGTATGATGTGAATTAGAAAGATTAGAACCGTTAGATTTTACAGTAATTGATAACAATAAAAAGAAAAAAAAAGATAAATGATAATAAACAATAAACAATAAAAATAGATAAGATAACAATAAAAAGAAAAATTAATAATTGAATAAGAAGAGAAAAATAACAGATGTGGAAGTGGGCAACCAGACCACCAATGGAGTGGACGCCATCAAGAAAGGTTGAAGAGAAGACACATGCTATTCGAAGTTAACTGTCCATTAACAAAGAGGCTTCCCCTCTCCTCAAGTATCCACGGTATTGTAGTAAAGTGCAGTGAACATTGGAAGTGTAAAAAGACCCAGAAGACCTAGAACTCTAAAGCCTTTGCACTTTTTTTTCTGGCCGATTGCATTTCGTTATTGGTTTAACATTCCTCATTTTAGAAAAAAAAATAATATTCACTTTCGCAAATCAACATTACTTCCTTCGTAGTAGTTCTATGTATCAAGGCGCTATTAAAAATAAATAAATAAATACAGTAATAATTACCTCCAACAACAACAATTGGTAGTAGCAGAAGTTGTATTAATGATAATAATGATGACAATTATAGAAGTATTAATAGTAATCGTAATAGCAAATGTGTTTTAGTGATGATAATGAAATATGATAATAACGGTAATAATAATAACAGTAATAACTAACAACAACAATAATAATAACAATAATAATAAAAATAATAAATTTTGATTTTCATTTTTCATTTTCTAATTTCATAATAATAATAATAATAATAATAATAATAAAGTAATTGTAATAACAATAATATTGTTAATAATAACAATGTTAATTATTATTATTATTACTGTACAGACAAAAAATATTTATCTATAAACAATCAGTCCCTATTCATTGTGATATTACTAACATGGAATATGTATGAAATATATGAGTGTAACCTCACGTGGTTTTCTAAGGTATACGCCATCTACAGGAAATTATATAACTAACCTGTAAACACAAGAATCCATCTTGCTACTCAGAGAAGCCAATTGAAGTGTCTAAGGTAACATATCAGGATATATCTATTAGCGTCTTCTGCACGCTCCATTAAATATAATCCCGTATTAATGATAGCAAATGCTAGTGCTCAAGCGCAGTAGCAACGATTAGGAATACTTTTAATGCCATCATCGGCCCATGAATTAATCTTGTGTGCTCAATTCTTAGTCTTGTTATTACAACTTCTACTTTTCAGTTGGGATGGATGCTGGTCACCCAAATGCCAAGGTCATCTCTAATCTCTCGCAGTTTATTTCTAGATGTATACCTTCATTGTTCCCTCCATTTATCGCGAAGACAACTGATGCTGGGTTTCAAGTCGGAAGACTTACATGGAAGCGACCACTTTCCAATACTTTTGGAGGAGGTGAATGGTATTCCAGCTAATGGAGTGCAGAGATGGCGCCTTGAACATGAGGACTGGATTCTTTTTAGATCAGTTGCAGTATTGCAAGGATCTGTGAATGATTTCCAGTGTGTTCATGATGCTGTTAATCACTTCACATCACGAATTTACCTTCCGGCACAAGCATCCATTCCCAGAAGTAGCGGACATTACCGTCGACCTCCGGTACCATGGTGGTCTGATGAATGCCAACAAGCTGTCAGAGCAAGAAAAGCTGCATTAAGGCAGTTGAAACAACGCCCCAGCGATGTAACCTTGATCCATTACAAAAAGACCTGAGCCAAGGCCAGGCGAGTGCTAAAGAAGGCTGTACGGACGTCGTGGAGACAGTACGTCTCCACAACAAACTCTGGGACTCCCTTAGCATAGGGTATAGGACAAGGTGCGTAAGATCGCTGGAAAGAGCACATCCATGTCACCAACTGCTTTGAAGATAGATGGCATAATGTTCAAAATGAGCTAGCTAAATCCATGGCACAGATCTCTGGAGCATCTTATACTGCCTGATTCTTCACTCTTCGAGCTAAACAGGAACGGCACCCAGTGTTGTTCTTCAGTAGTATGACTGCCCCAGAAAGTGACGATATTCCATACCAAGCAATATCTCACTTATCAGAGAGCTGCCAGAAGTTCCTGTTGGACCTATTCAATAGGATCTATTGGGAGGGTACAGTGCCATCCACATGGATTGAGTGATTATTTAAAATTATCCTCCGCGTCAACAGCTAAGGTCATTAGCGGCGAACACCTTATTAGATAGAAATATGAAAATATTTTAAACTTTAAAAATCTATCAGTAAATATCTTACAAATAACAATAAATATATTAAAAATCAAAACATAAATATTATGCTCTAAGTGTATAAAATTATTGCATAAATATTCATAATTAAATTTTATTGAAAATATTAGTCTCCCTAAGGAAACTAATAAGACCTCTGTCACAATCCTCCCCCAATACATTTTTCAGTGTATATGGGAGAGACAAGTACATACGTCTTTGGTCTGAGAATGTTGCACATCTTTCCATTACATGTGCGAACGTTAATGGCATCCCTGACAAAGTGTTTGACTTTTAGCCATCATCAGTCCATGGGTCAGCCTTGTGTGCACGATTCTTAGTCTTGTTAATACAACTTCTATTTTTTGGTTGGGATGGATGCTGGTCACCTAACTGCCAAGGTCATCTTTAATTTCGCAGTTTGTTTCTAGAGGTATGCCTCCATTGTTCCTTCCATTTATCACGAAGACAACTCCTGATGCTGGGTTTCAGGTTGGTGTGTGGGAGAGGAAAACGAGCATCACAGGGCTGAGTGGCAGCTGCCTTGGCCTTCTGATCAGCTCGCTCATTCCCACTGATACCAACATGTGCTGGCACCCAACATAGAGTTATCTTTTTAAGTGTTTACATCAGTGCAAGCCAATCTTGAATCTCCCTCACTACTGGATGTGATGACTCTAAGCTCTTGATTGCTTGCAAGGCACTACGAGAGTCACAATATATTACAGAAGAATGGTTCATAAGATCTCTAGTCATCTTAACTGCTGCAAGGATGGCATGTAACTCTGCAGTGAAGATCGAGGCTGCTAGAGAAAGACTGCCAGATGCAGTTTTCCTTCTGGTCACTGCTGCGAAGCCCACACCATTTTCAGACTTTGAACCATCTGTATATATTGCATCTGATCCTTGGTACTTAGAAATATGCTGAAGAAATCTCTCTCTGACTTCTACTTCGTGTCTCTCCCCTTTCCCAATTCCGACCAAATCCAGCTCAACTTGATTAATCCAAGGGGGTAATTGGGGAATTCCAACAGCCAGAACCTTAGTGAGGTTTAAATTTAGATCTTCCACAAGATTCCTCATTCTCCTACCATAAGGGTGCGTTCCCACCAAGCCATTCAATTTAATTCAATTCAAGTCACTTGATTCAATTCATTTTGACTGAACATCGTTCCAACCACCACAATCAGCGTACTTCTCATTCATGAGTCTTCTAGTATGAAATTAGCCTTCGAGTGAGATGGATGTGTGTGACGTTGCAGAAATAGCAGTGTTGCTATGGCTAAAAAGGCGTAGAAGGAGGCGGAGGAAACAAATGTGGGTGCATCCCATAAATTGTAGGAGAGCAGAATTTGGAACATTCGCCCATTTGTTCCCAGATTTGGTCAACAATCCAGAGAAGTTTTATGACTCCTTTAGGATTAATAATGAGCAATTTAAGATAGATATCTAATTTAAGATAAAATTTAAGATAAAAATTTAAGATAATTTAAGATAAAAAGATAGTACAAAATATAAATATTAGGAAATATACTTGGAGCTACATGCTAAATTATTGCCATATTGGTAATATTGCAGTTGGATGATTGTCATTCAATGCTGAAAAAATGGAATCAAATGCATCACTGAATGTGAATGGCCAGGAATTGAATTGAATTGAATGGCGCGGTGGGAACGCTTACATAGGAATTAACGTGACACATCATGGTCAGTCATGAATGGCAATGAATTGAATTGAATTGAATGGCTTGGTGGGAACGCACCCTAAGATCGGCTATCCTCAAGGTGGTTGAAAACCAATCTGGATGTAGGAGATCCTGGAATCCTTTGTAGTCTCGTGTAGTAAATCAGGTTCATGTAATCACAATGTAATGAAAGAGGTGGTTCTCCACTCTCAACATACAGGGACTCTACAAGCGAAGACCTGAAAGCCCCAGTACGGATTCTGAGAGCTTCATTATGAACCGAGTCCAACATCTGGAGAACAGTGGGAGTTCCAGATGAATAAGCCTCACATCCATATCAAGCTTACTACGTATAAGCGCTCGGTAAAGCCGTACAAGCGTTGTGCGGTCTGCACCCCAAGATAAATGTGAAAGAACCCGCAAAATACTAAGTGCTTTTGTAGCCTTCACTTTTAACTGTGAAGCACCCATGTAAGCCTTGAGTCAAAAATTAGAGCCAAGTACTTCACCTCTTGGGACAAATTGCAGTGGGTTTGCTCCTAAATAGAGGGAAGGATGGAACTTTCCTCGTTTGTGGATATGTATAGCCATGGTCTTGCTTGAAGAAAATTTGAACCCATGGTATGCCCACTGTACAACCTGATTTACTGCAGTCTGCATATATCCTTGCACATCCTGTAAGCTTCCTCCTGAGCAGTACAGTGTAAAGTCATCCACGTACAGATTACATGAGACAGCACTTGGAACAACCTTTATGATGTCATTTATAGCAATGGCAAACAGGGTCACACTTAAGACACTCCCTTGTGGGACCCCTTCCAGCTGATCTTCCAGGTTAGAGAAACTGTTTCCCAACCGAACTCTAAACTTCTTGTTAGTAAGGAAGCTTTGTATGAAGGTAGGTAATGCTCATTTTAAACCAATGTCATACAGCTTCATGAGTATGCCATGCTTCCAAGTAGTATCGTAAGCCTTTTCTAGGTCAAAGAAGACTGCTATCATGTGACGTCGCTGTGCGAAGGAATTCTGTATAGCAGTTTCCATCCTCACAAGTGCATCTGTGGTCGATCTCAGTCTTCTAAACCCATATTGATATGGGGTCAACACGTTTTCCTTTTCTAGCAGCCATGTCAACCTGAAGTTTACCATTTTCTCCATCAGCTTGCAGATGCAGCTGGTGAGAGAAATTGGCCTGTAATTTCCTGGTGTGGAAGCATCTTTGCCAGGTTTACGAACAGGAATGATTATAGCCTCTTTCCATGTGAATGGCACTGTACCCTCCCTATAGATCCTATTGAATAAGTCTAACAGGAACTTCTGGGAGCTCTCTGGTAAGTGAGATATCATTCCTGGGGCAGTCTTACTGCAGAGCAGTAAAGCAGAGTCCATCTCCTTGTGCAAAAATGGCAAGTTGTATGGAAGTTCTGCTGCAGTCCTACTGAAGAATGACACTGGGTGTCATTCCTGTTCAACCCGAAGAGTGGAGAATCGAGCAGCGTAAGATGCTCCAGAGGAGATCTCTGCCATGGATTTAGCTAGCTCATTTCAAACATCTTTTTTGTCTGTGATGATTATACCATCTATCTTCAGAGCAGGTTGTGACATGGATGTGCTCTTTCCAGTGATCTTATGCACCTTGTCCCATATCCATGCTAAGGGGGTACCAGAGTTAATCGAGGAGACGTACTGTCTCCACAACATCTGTCTAGACTCCTTCTGTATGCGCCTGGCTTTGGCTTGGGTCTTTTTGTAATGGATCAAGGTTACAATGCTGGGGCGTCGTTTCAACTGATTTAATGCAGCTTTTCTTGCTCTGACAGCTTGTTGGCATTCATCAGACCACCATGGTACCGGAGGTACCATGGTGGCCTTGGTGCACCAGGAAGCCATTTTGTCTCATCCCTCTGTGGTGACCCCTCCAGTATGGGTAGCCCTCTGGTTCGGCTCACCAGATCATTGGGACCTCACGCCCCCCCCCCCCCATCGCGGCAAGGCGGCTTCCGTTAGGGGGGCAAGATGGAATGAACCAGGGGTGGGTGCACCATCCCCTCTCTTAGGCCTTGGTGCACCAGGAAGCCATTTTGTCTCATCCCTCAGTGGTGACCCCTCCAGTGTGGGTAACCCTCTGGTCCGGCTCACCAGATCATTGGGACCTCAAGCCCTCCCACCGCGGCAGGGCGGCGCCCATTAGGGGGGCCTCAGGAAAGGAGCATATGGATCATATGCTGAGCCAGTTACAGGCCCTCCAAAAATAACTATAGATACAACAGGCACATCAGCAAGACCTGCTGGTAAGATTAACGGCCTACTATGCTTACTACGGTCAATGTTCCATACCACTGAACAGGCCAGGGTGAGTGCCCTGCCAAATTCATCCTCGGGAGGCGGCGAGTTATTGAATCCTACTACTTAGCCCATTACCACCGTGAAGGCAGTCCCTTTAGCCAATTACAATGCTCACACCCCAGCACCTGTCCCCCTGCTCACAGGCGACTTACCACCAGCAGACTAGTGATCCCAAGCCACTTCAGCTACAGCTGGAGGATTATCAGGAGCACCCGGCCAGTAGTCTTGATCCCATGCAGATTCTCGCACTGACGATCGCCATGGGTAAAGACGACGTGATACCGTTGCTTTGCTTGGAGACACCGAATCTCTCGGGCAGCGGCGCTTTCCTGTCCTCAGCTTCATTTGCCAGCTCACCCACTTCTCTGAGTGTTCGGCTGGAGAATGGCTACCAGGTGGAGAAGGTCACTCTTTCCCTTGCATGCTGTAATAGCCACCTCCTCCAGGCAGAATCAGTCTGCGAGACATATGTGTCCACGCTTACATACTCGACGTCCGTGCAGGTGTCGGCGCATGTCATGAGTCTCCCGCGAGAAGCTGCGTTGACCCACCTTGGTGTCCAGCAGGGGGACCTCTCCTGCAGCAGAAGATATAGAAGCATTCTGCTAAGAACAAGATGAAAATGGTTACCTGACAATGATAATGCCCATCCACACGACGCCTAAGGAGGCACCTCCACCAGGAACAGCCACTTCCAGGGGAATGAGGACTACCCGGTCGTAGGTCAGGACCAGTGAGCACCTGAGGGTGAAAAAGCGCCTGACGACGTGCTGAAGTTGTATTTGTGATATGTAGCACTGGCCAACCATGTATGATATCAGGGATATCCCTCTAGCCCTTTGAGGTTCCCACCCAGGGGAAGATTGTAGCGTCTCGTGAAGACACTTGGATCTCACTGAAGGCCACCTGGTTGACCTTTAGGATTAGTGACAGATAACTGATAGGCCCTCTTAGACGTGTGACCTCAGCAGGTCAGCGCTGGTCAGTCCTGCAGGTGTTCAAATCCATCGTAACTAAGGGGAGGTAGCCGAAGCTCCCAACTATGTATAAAAACCTAGTTCAACCTCAGCCAAGACCCAGACGCGAGAAGTTGCAATTGTCGCCCGGAGGTTACTGCTGTGGCTGGGCACCACGGCGGGTAAGGACTAGGTTCAGCCGAGTTAGCACCAGCTGACACACGTGAGCGAGTCGGCATTAGTCGACACAGGCCGGGCTCCCCTCATGGCATAGCCTGGGCGAGGCTAAGCTTCGCATATCGGACTTATCCTTATCAGCCAAGAGGTCAACACTGGTCATGTGCACTGTGTTGCATTTTGATGTGTTGTACGTGTGACCAGTGAATAAACGGGAGAGCAAAAACATTCTTTCTTTCAGACCACGCTCCCATTATCAAGAGTTATAGTAACACTAGTAATAATAGTATCAATAGTAATGATGATAATAATAATAATAAAGATAGTAACAATGATGATGATAATGGTGATGATGACGATGACGATGACGATGACGATGACGATGACGATGACGATGACGATGACGATGACGATGACGATGACGATGACGATGATGATGATGATGATGAGGAGGAGAATGATGATGAGGATGGGATGATGTGATGATGATGATGATGGTGATGATGGATTGATTGATTATTTCAAATTATCTGCCGCGTCAACAGCTAAGGTCATCAGCGGCGCGATGATGATGATGGTGATAGTGATGTTGATGTTGATAAGAATATGAATAACGGCAACAACAACAATACAATGATAATGATAATAATAATAAAGATAATGATGACTCGGGACATTTTGGGTCCATTCTGGGTACATATATTAACTCAACACTGCGCCTCGGTAATGTTAAAAAGCAGCTCGCAACAATTGTTTTGCTTCTGGATGAGGGTTTTTGTCAGACGGTTACATCACACGTACAAATATAATTACAGACGCATGAATGAGGTAATGAGAAATTGGAAGCTTCCCTTGTGCGAAATGTGCGTATGTGTTTATGAGCTTGTGATGCAACACACGGACAGCGCTGGTTGACCGGTCTTGCTAGGTTAGCAACCCTTTGGGCATCGGGCGCTTGGTATGCCTTGTTATCCGATGAAGGAGTGAAAGGTGCCTCTGAATGTTCATTGTGTAATTATAGAACATATATGTATTCCTGTAATATCATATACTATTCCATACTATTGTGTTTTTATCGACGTAATCATAGCTTATAGGTAAAAAAAAAATCGTAGTGTCCATTTCATTGTCTCTACGTGTGATAATTATATAGATCGTACAAGTGATATCGTCACGAAAAAGTGATCGATACCTATAACGTGAATAGTTCCTCTGATTTTTTATATCAAAATATTTTTCGTTTGGAAACTTACACGCAATCCATACAGAGACTAACCGCAACATGTAAATCGGAGGTTGCCAAGTGTTATATGGATAACATGATGCCAGATGATCTGCAGTTCCTCAAAGCTAAAGAAAGATTCATACTCGCATTAAACATTGGGAACACATTCCGCAGGGCCATTAATCAAAGAACGTTGATGGCTGAGCTATGAAGAAAAACAAACTGCCGTGTAACATCTATAACAAGATTAATGGACCGGAACTTCTCAGCTAAATTCACTTTCACAGAGGACAAAAGAACAACTCAATTATTCAAAACGAAATATGATTTTTTTTTTATCCTTTTCTGCCATTAACTGTAAATGGAGAAAATAGTTCGCAAGGTAAAGTGAAGATGGCACTGTCACATCTATTGAAGCTATTCGTACATTTAATCCCTGTTCTGATAAATACGAGCAAATTCCTTGACCCTCTATCTATGCAAAGCGCTTAAGAAAATTACTTTGGACCGGCCTATGTACTGCATACATGTTATGCATGAAGTACTCCTAGGATGAAGCAGGCGTGCTAGTACTGTTTTCCAAATTTATTTGTAGCTTTGGCATTCAAGGTTTTAACATGAGTGTAAATAAGAGTTTCTATCCAGCGACCCCTCCTCAAAAAAAAAAAAAAAAAAGTGTTTATAAGTGGTGAAAATATTAGTCTCTCCTGTTCTTTTACCATCACGATACAGCCACGAAAAGCACCGCAAAACCCACCGCTGTTAGACAGAGGTAGGTTGAGAGAATCTTCTCGGCATCAGGATTATTTATAAGAAAAATGAGAATTGTTTTAAGTAACCACAGTATATCTTATTTCTTTTATACATTTTCACATCTTTACAGACATAACTGAGCAGAAAATTCTTAAAGGCCTTAAAACTGTGACATAAGGCATATAAGAAAAGGCAAATGAGGGAGGGTTTTGGTAACAAGGTTTGTATAAATAAGAAAGTAAGGTCTCGTCACTGAGTTACTCAAATTCGTCACGCGGGACAAAGCCTGGGGATTCGAGCTAATTATGAGGTCAGTCTTGGATGGAATGTAGACCCGTAAGGACCTCCCTCTCTCTTCCGTTTTCGCTCGCATGACTGAGTGGCGCGCGCAAAGCCGCAATGCCCTGTCCCTGTTCAGTGGTTAAATGCAATATTTGGGACCACCCTAAGAATGCTTTTTATCAACGATTTACAAAGGGGGAAGAAATGCGATGTGTGATGTGATACCATCATTGCATGATTTTTTAAAATAATAAATTCGTAGAAAGCGTTTGGATATTACATATACCTTGATCGAATAAAACATTATCATTCATATCCCATGTCTTCTTTGTTCATTTTACTTCACCATTACATACCTAAGCT
>NC_051398.1:34442290-34447290 GCF_015228065.2 Penaeus monodon
ATATGGCAGTCGGCATAGCTGGTACGATTGTATGATGTATGATAATTAATAAAGAGGGTGGATTAACTTTTCTCAGTTTAGTGTCTTCTTTCCTGAAATATTTCAATCGATAATCGATGATGTTCCTAGAATCTAAGACTATCTTCATTGCGTAGTCCATCCAGGAGGTCATTGTAGGCACTGTTCTTTTCTGGGATCAAGTCTCTCTACGGAGGGAAACTGTGTAGTGTGACCAATCCCGCTCTGTAGCCAAAGGGACGGTTACATTAGTCTACTCTGTCCATGGATCCTTTTACAGAGCGGGATACTTCCCCAGCTGCAAAGGGAAGAGAGATGAAAATCCCTGCCAAGAGAGACTCGTATAATTAATAGGAAGCTTATTACTTAATTCTCTAAACGGTGATTAACATATCATGTTGGTATAATTTTGCTTTAAAAATAGGTCATATATATTACAACAAACAGCTGAAGACACGGAACTAACTACATACATTATTTACGTTCTGGTGGACAAAGTGCGAGTCATAGAACAATTATGGGATAACACACACAAATAAGATGATGGTGGAAGTTTAAAATAACAATACTGGATGAAATCAACAACAAACTTTTCACGTGGCATAATCGTATGGCTGGCAAGGATGTGTCATGATCAACAACTCCTAATATTTTACTCAATTTCAATATAGTATTTGCTTCATCCTTTTAGCGTTTGCCAGTCCATAATTACGTCTCCCATACATTACTGATTACACTATGCTACTGGGAAGAATATTGTCCGACTCTCTGTTTCTGTTGAAATATGGGGTATCGGGGTAGCTGGCACGGTTATTAAATGGGGTATGATAATTATTTTTTTTATTTTTTGTTCAATATCTTCTTGATTTTTTCAATTCAATTCAATTTAATATTCTTATTATCCACAACTATCGTCAATGCGGATTTCATCCAGGAGGTAATTGTAAACACTGGTCTTTTCTGGACAATGTTTCTCTGCGGAAGGACACTGCACAGTGTGGCCAATCCCGCTCTGTAGCTGACGAACATTCTGGGAACCCCAGACAGAGAAGACTAGTGTGACCGGTGCTTTATTTAACTCAATCCGCTAACATATATTTAGTGGGCAGCTAAACACGAATATGAATTTTCATCTAATGGACAGAAAATGACCTCTAAAATATGGATGTTTAAAAATTAATTATGCCGTAATGAGAAATAATTGAAATCTCGGAACTTTTTTTCTCTGAAGATATCAACATGGAATTTGGTATAAAAATGTGCATCGCTTATGATAAAAAGGTTATATAAACTTCAGAATCGGAAAGAAAGTAAATAGACAAACAACGACTAGATTTCCGGAGGGTAAGGAAAGTTAATAAGTACCCAGGTGTCTTACAAGCAAATACCGTTAATCAACATGAGGTGAAGGAAAGAGAGTACAGGCGGTGTTAGAAAAATATTGGAGACAAAAGTACATGGCAAAAACTTAGGGAGTCCCGGTAAGAAATCACTTATCCCCTTTCCTGAATTGGACAAAATCAAAATTGCAAAAGATAGAAAAAATATTAACAACGCTGCACCCGCGATCTAACGTAGAGAAAAAGGTTGACGGAAAAGGTTCGAAAGAACTTGAGAATTTTACCACAAAGGAATGGAATGGATTGGATGAACATGTAAGTAAACAACAAAGAGCAGTCATTACTTGCAGCAGAATTAAGATAGGATAAATATAAAGAAAATGCTCAAAAAGAAAACGAGAGAAAAGAAAGGCAATTTGAAAATGTTATATAGTGGAGAACATCAATGGCAGTGGTTGGAAAGAGCAGGCATCGGATGTGAGATAAAGGCCTTATAAAAGCTGATAAAAAAAGAAAAAAAAAAAAAAAAAAAAGAAGTTAAAGTTGACAAAATCCAAGAAAGTTTAATGCAGAAGCTGATGGAAGCATAAACTATATCTCGAACAAATTAATACAAATGAACTATAAAAGAAGACACGACTGTACAGGTCATAATATTATTCAAACTCCCAGGGACATCTGTAGGTAGTATAGCATCAAAGTCCCCGAATATGGCATCAGCACGAACCAAGCAGTGTGACAGACAAGGACAAAACAAGAGCCTTTTTTCCATACAACCACATAAGTTGTTGGCCAGACGTGTGTAAAATAACCTATCTTGCTGTTGGGAACAGGATGAGACGGAAAATTAGACAAAGATATGTCGCCGGTTATCATTATCATTAATATCACTATTATTATCATCATCATCATCATCATCATCATCATCATCATCATCATCATCATCATCATCATCATCATCATCATCATCATCATCATCATCATCATCATAATCATAATCATAATTATCTAACATTATTATCACTATCAGGTCATTATCATCATCATAATCATCATCATCGTAATGATCAACAAAAACAAAAATATCATCATCATAATCATATTCAACAATATTCTTTGCAATTATCATATACGACAGTAACATCATCGAATGATAAGGAAATGGGTAGGGAATTTAGAAGTGATATATAAATTTATTAGACACTGTAGCTCCTTCACCCTATAAATCAATAAAAGATAAGAAAATCTCAACGCATAATGAAACCTGAACACTTACTGTATAACTTAACCTCAACCTAAAGAACGACCAAAGAAACAAGCAATATTTTATCTTAAACCCAAGAAGAAGAAGAAGAAGAAGAAGAAGAAAAAAAAACATATAGCGAACATTAACACAACGAACACTAAAATAATAATGTGTAGTCTGTAGCGTGTTGTGCCACTCTCCGGAGCGAGTTCGTGGTTGCAGCTCCAGGAGGAAACTTCGTGTTTAAAACAGGTCCTGCAAAGGTGTCACTTTTTATGGCTTAACGGACGCTGGTGTACCTAATGAGAAGACATCGTATATTGTTAGTTTTCTTTTTATTTTTGTTGTTGTTGTTATTGTAATTATTATTATTATCATTATTATTATTACTATTATTATTATTATTATTATTATTATTATTATTATTATTAGTAGTAGTAGTAGTACCATCACTATCATAATCATTACCACTGCTATTATTGTCGTTATCATTCTTGCTATTATTATCTTTATTATTATTATCATCATCATCATCATCATCATCATCATCATCATCATCATCATCATCATCATCATCATCATCATCATCATCATCATCATTTGAATTAAACCAGCATCCGTGAAGCGATTTCTTTAATACCAGGAAGAGGAGTTACACGTGGCAAGGTTAAGTGTACTCCTGTTTATTACCTAGAGAATATCACTCACATTGATTACCCAGAGAATATCACTCACATTGATTACCCAGAGAATATCACTCACATGGATTACCCAGAGAATATCACTCACATTGATTACTCAGAGAATATCACTCACATTGATTACCCAGAGAATATCACTCACATTGATTACTCAGAGAATATCACTCACATTGATTACCCAGAGAATATCACTCACATGGATTACCCAGAGAATATCACTCACACTGATTACCCAGAGAATATCACTCACATTGTTTGAAGGATCAGTTACGTGATCTTTGTCTACCTGGCTGTTTTATTTTCTCTCTCTCTCTCTCTATTTTACTTATGTAATTGCCTGTCTGTCTACCTATCTGGCTCTCTGGCTATCTGCCTTTCTGTCTATCGATCATCTATCTATCTGTCTGGCTGGCTGTGTGTGTGTGTGTGTGTGTGTGTGTGTGTGTGTGTGTGTGTGTGTGTGTGTGTGTGTGTGTGTGTGTGTGTGTGTGTGTGTGTGTGTGTGTGTGTGTGTGTGTGTGTGTGTGTGTGTGTGTGTGTGTGTGTGTGTGTGTGTGTGTGTGTGTGTCTTTCTGTCTGTCTGTCCGTCCGTCTGCCCATCTGTCTGTATATCTGTCTTTCAGTCTCTCTATCTGTTCTTTTATCTACCAATACTGTATACATAACCGCTATTTATAGAGCCTTGTACCCGTCCAAGCGACATAAACCGGTTGTGGGAACACTCTACAACGCATCCACAGAGACGCCATGGATATCTGTCGCAGGTGGCTGCCGATAATTACATTCTGACATTTTCCTTTTGTTTATTGTTCAAAATATTATTTATTTCTTTGTAAAAGAAAAGAAAAGAAAAGAAAAATCTCGTACGTGTCGCATATAAAACTGACACTGTTCGTCGTTCCAGTTATTTTGTTAAATCGTCCCTGCTAGTATGAATGATTCTTTACGCATCCTTTGTAGAACAATTCAGTTAAATTTCAGCGTTCGTAGTCAACTCCTCCCCCCTCCCCAACCCCTTGCCCGTTGTCGTCGGGGCTTGGGGGACGGAGACTCAGGCCCAGTGGTGGGGGTCTCCATCCCCTTCTATCTGCTTATCCAAATCGCTAGCTCGTTTTCACCCTTTTCGCCACAATACTTTACCATAGTACTGTATGACCTTTGATGTTTAGGACATTAATTTGTTTTAACCATTAACTATTAGTCTATTTCATCTGCTTCTTCCACCCTGGAATACAAATGCTTTAATATAAACTTGGAGCGGCGAAGAAGAATTTATAAAAATAAAAAATAAACTGATAAGATTTAGCCATTTGCTGAGAAGAAATTGCATAAGCTGTGGTGTTAACTTGATACTGCGTTTCAAATGACGTTTCTGACCGGTTGGAACCAATAAGCTTTGTTACAGTACTCAATTACAATACAGTGAGGTTTGAGGTAGGTCAAAGACATTCTTATGCAATACTTTTCATGGAAACTTCAACAGAAAATTTTGGAATTGTGAGACTATAGTTTCACTTTAGATGCGTTTCAATTATTGAACAATTTAACCTTCCACCTGTGCTGACTATACGACTGCCGTGCAATGTTAGAATGATAGTGTTAACGTAAAGCAGAAAAAACTACAAGAGTTGACTTTAAATGACACTGATAATATATAATGAAAGCATATCATAATTATCAGCATTTAAACAATAA